>NW_014333738.1:102200-117744 GCF_000341935.2 Cephus cinctus | reverse complement strand
TGGAGATCCTCCACGGCCGCTTCCCCAGGGCATCGGGCGACAGCTGAGCACCACGTCCTTAACTCGGGCAGGAGGTTCCTCTCCTGCCCTTTGCCCATCTCCAGCGGGGCGCCGGTATCTCACCCGGGCTCCTGCCGGTCCGTGGAGACGTCTCCGTCGGGTCGTCTCCTCTGCCGGGCAACTCGGTACGTCGAGACTATCTCCCCACGGCAGATTCGAGCACCTCGACCTCAACTAAACAATAACGAAATCTTACGAGAGCCTTGACATAACTATACTAATCAACCCGAGAGCGTAGCTTCTGAGCAGGGTGGCGACCCGAAGAGGACCAGAAATCGAGAACGTTATCTGTATCGGTAACCGGAGCCGCCTTGGGACCGTGATTCGAAAAATCACGTCACAGTAGATACAAATTATACCTGTCTGATACTCTATTCTCCTCAACATACCAGAGTCCTATTATACATAGTGTAAATATATAGTAAGTACTTATACCCTATGAATTCCTTTATCTATAAAACCTTAAGGCAATTTACATAGAGACTTTTGATGCATAAACCCAAAGCATATACCAGCTTATAATATAATTATTGCAATAAAGTCGTTATAATACAATATACACAAACAATGTGTATATATGTATAAATTCTATATACAGATTCTGCTAACAATTGTGACAGAGGATTATATATATATATATATATATATATTATATATAAAGTGACATGGTAAACGGAGCAGTGGAAAAGGAGGGGGAGGGGTGGTCTTTTATTAAAAATATTCAAATCAGCATCCATTGTATACCTCAAAGAATTTCATAAATTTCAAGTATCACTGCCAGTAAGGCATCTTACCTGTTTATTGTTATTCAAAGAAAAGAAGAATGAAAGAACATGCGGTTAGCGCCGGTAGCTTTAAGGTTCCGTACATTTATATACATATATATGCGTGCAAGTGGATGCGCGTAGAGACTTTTGTCCTAGTTCTTTATATACTTGTGTAAAATTATATGGGTTTTATTGAAAAAGTCAAGAATTTCTTCACGATTTTCAAAATTATTAATGGCGACGACCAGTGAATTACTTTTTGCGAAAATTGAACTCTTGGGTCCTGGCGATGTTCCAGTATCCCCGGAGAGCATCATCGTACCCATCGTCTCCTGTATCTTGGGATTTCCGCTGTTAGCGCTGCTAGTCATCTGCTGTCTCAGAAGAAGAGCCAAACTCGCCAGAGAGAGAGCAAGACGAAGAAACTGCGACATGGACCACGGCGCTCTGAGTCTTGTACGATTCAGTCCTGTTCATCGTTTAGGTGAAGAAAAATTATATGAAAATATTTTTTTTCTTTTTTTTTTACACGCGTCTACGATAGATTATTATTTTCCGATAATATTTTTTTATTATTTATTTTACACTCTATGGTCGGATAGCCTTTTCTTTTATCCAACAATAATTATTCACGGTGAGGAAGACATTTTTTTTCGCCTTTCTTTTGTTTCATTTCAGAATTCAAACACGTGTGCGGGATCGATGACAGTGTCATTGGCCTTGGTCTTTTTTGTTGGCAATGGAAAATCATTTCAATTTTGACAGCTCCATGTGATTTATACGTATCAAGGTATTTTTGGTTATTGTATCTTCATTGTTTTCTTGTTTTTTTATTACTTCGATCTTTTTTTATTTTACATGTAATTTCGCATTTGTCGAATTACGAATTCGCGTGTACAAAACGGAAAACACGTAAATTCTATTCCTGGGGTTACGGCCTAGAATTTCTATTATATAACAGGAGGTATATCCTGAGTCATGCAAAATGCAGAAATTGAATCTGACCCTTTGAACATTCTTATCTATCAGCTAGAGAGGCACTGCATCTCTTGTGTTGTAGATTTATAGCGGGGGAAACATTGATAAATAGCTGACCTCTCACTAGGCAGAGTCCCAAAACGGAAGTCAAGGCCTGACCCGAATTTCCGTTCCATATAGCATGACTGACCTTACGGTATTAACATTTGTCTTTCGATTCCAAATCCACTGGGAAACGCAGCTTCTAAAGAAGATCTAGGTAAAGAGAAAATTGTAGTTGGGCATTGGCCCCTTATGTATTATATATATGCAGGATTTAATCTAATCTATATAGATTTATATATATATATATATATTATATAGTAGATATGCATATACATATATCTGCATTTCTATATTTCTGTACATGCTCTGCTGCTCTTGGAAAGCCTTTGGCCCACGAATTACTCTCGAGATATGAGATACGGACAAAGCCCATGTTGTATAAAGCTTTCAAAACGCGGCTTGATTGGAACGCTGAATTATCATTTGAATAAGATGGCTGTAGCTGATGAGGACTTTTAGGCAAAGCTTGATTATAGGCGTAGGATTAGGTAATCGTATGATGATTATGCAAGGATATCGCATATAGTAAGGTTTACATAGAAGCATATTAGATAAGCATATAGTATGCAGTAGATGCCTAGGTCAGAATTGAATTTGTTTTTTTTTAAGCATTGTACTTACCAAGTAATTTTTACATTTCAAATAATTGATGTTCAAAAATTTAATGAATACTTTTTTAAATTCTATCAGCTGGCGTCGACCGGAACAGGACTATTTCTCTCCGGAGTGAACGTGGTTCCAGAGCTTTTCCATCCTTGGAGCTTGACACCGTCGTCGAGGAACGTTCTGATCCTGAACAGAGCACTGCATTGGAACTTAGTAGTCCTGACTAGCATACGGCCCCTCCAGCACCATCCAGGTACTTCATACTAGATCCAGAATCATCTTGCGATCTTTTTTTTATATTCTGTATTGTACTGACCTGTGTAGTATAATGAAATTCAAAATAAAGCACGTTATTACCTGTCAAAGTGCACTGCGATACTCGATATTCATTCAGCAGTTGTATCACCTTGTTATTATTTAATTTAGTTGTGGGTTTTATTAATAGTGAGTTGTAATAAAAATCAATTAAAAAAAAATATCTTATCGCGCCTGCAAGAGGGCAACCCGTCATACAGTCTCGTGCGCAAAATTGAAATTTCTGCTAAACATAAGAAATGTAGAATTTCAATGTATACATATGAATATTCTACTAGTTAATAATATTGAGTGTTTTGTAACGCAAAATATTGATTGAATGAAATAACCAGAAGTCTCTTTTAATTATTTGCTGACGGATTTTATCTTGGCTGTGTGGCGGGTTGCTTGTCCTCAGGGGCATTTTATACGATTTGTTACTTTTATACCAAAGTATGATTTTTCTTCCTTGTTACTCTTTACTTGTATGGTAACGTATTGAAATGCTCCTCTTTCAGGTCGATCCGATCTTCCAGGGTTTTGGAGGTGCCGGTTCCTGTCGATCACAGCCCTCTGTGGACTGCCTTGACGCATGCACATACAGTTTCCACGGTCCTTGGGGATACCTAGCAGGAAATCGAGGGCACTTTCATACAAGCCCTCGTACTCGACTTACCCATCGTCTACTGATATCTGGAAATGTAAAAAATAGTTAAAAAAAGAAAAAAGAAAAAGACCAAAAAGATTAAGAAATTTCGATAGCACTATGACGTGACTCTAAGAGGTGAAAGAACAGGCATATGCAGCTGATGATTAGTTGTTGCACACGAGGAATCCCTTGTTGTGGATATCATGGAATTAAAAGAAGAAACACTGTATAAAGGACTGTATGTAAATTCATATGGATATTTGTTTGCAGAGAGTTATTATAATGATATAGGGAGAAAGAGAAAAAGCGAGCATCAATTTAATTCACAGTATAGACACCAGAGGCGCTACTGAAAATTTTCTACCTGGATGATTGTAAATGAGGAATTAGTGGATAATTAGTGCTAATCTTTATTAGTTGTTGCACTTGGGAATTTTATGAAGTATATTTACGTGCAGGTTGATCAAATCATTGATGCTGATTAGAATGACAGCACTTGTACTGTAAATAATATAGACTGTGGTATATACATCATTTGTTAATGCCGTTAGACGTATGTGAAATGACTGAGGCTGTATAATAAAGGAAGAAATCTCGCAAATCAAGTACTAATCATAATGGCGGATGTTACTTTGCCAATGGGTGGATGCTGTGACGCGAAAGCACTCTTGGAGAAATTCTCTACGTAGTTGTACTACGGGATTTATTCGATACGGAATCGTGCACGCGGAAAATTCATGCTTTGTAGATATATCCGTCGTGATTTGTTTGGCTTTTTTTTTATCGGGGATATTTTGTACTTTTTGCTTGTGATTAATCGTATTAAACGTTTTCTAGATAGTGAATATTTATGAAGGATTATCTGTGGTTTTGGGCATTTATGCTGATAGAGATATGTAGGCTGGACTGAAATTTTTTTAGGATCTATTTTGAAGAGGATCATTGATATGGGGTTCGTAAGTTTCCCTGCTTTTTTTTTTTAACAAAAATCATTATTTCGAACTTCGTATTATACAAGTCTTAGAGTATAACAGTTATTTACTCGCTCAATTTATTTTGTATTTCAATACCGTTACTCGTTTTAAATTCCTTTTTTTATTACTTGTGATAACAACGCGCACGAGTTTGTCGTTTTGTTGAAGCTTGAATTTACTTACTCGGCTTGTTTCACGATGATGAATTTTTGAAACGCAATTATACTGGATATTTGAGTTTCACGCGTTTGCAATATGCACGTTTTTAAATAAATTTACATGTTTAATTTTTTTTCTACCTAAAAACCTGGTATCACTCGGCCCCGTTTCGATGCCTTTTTTAATTTATTTATTTTCTTATCCTTCTTTCGTTTCAATATGTTCTCTTGTCGCTTCTGTTGTCGTTCTTGAATTCCTTTCTGCACTCCTTCTTTCCTGCCTTCCCATTTCTTTGAACTATACTTTTTCTTTTGTTCTTGCTTCTTTACGGAACGTTTCAGCAGTTCGGGATCGTCCTTAACCTGTAAATAATGCATGGTAAGTAAATTTGATTAAGAGAATTAAACGACTGTAATGGTAATAGACAAATTCAAATAATAACCTTTTCTCCACTGGCTTTCGCTAAGACAGATTTCCAGGCTTCCTTTTCTTTGATTTCTTCAACTTTGCTTTTTTCTCCTGAAGCTTCCAACTGTTTCAATTTCTCTTTTTTCTTTTCAAGCTGCTGCAAAATTTTTTTAGGGTCTCTATCTATCTTTGATGGCTTCTTCTTTGCACCAACATCCGAGAAGTCAAATTTGCTGAAGACCATTTTTCCCTCTGAATTAAAGACGGGCTTTGGTCTAGGTATTCTAGGTGCCTCCGTATCTTCTTTCTTTCCTGCTGAACCACCTGCAGCAAGCTGTTCTGTTCTGACCAACTTTTTCTGCATTATTATCTCTTCTTTTTTAGATTTTTTCTTAATTCTGTTTTTCAGGCCTTGTTTCATTAGCTTATTTTTATAGCCAAGTTTCTTTTTACCCTTTAGAGCTTCTAATCTCTCGTGTAGTTCCTCAAATGTTTGAGCTCTCTTAATTTGTCCATCTTTTTGTTTAAAGATCTTTCCTGCGACAGAAACATATATCTTTATCACTGCGATTCATTCTATAAGAATTTATGAACTAAAAATTACCTTTTTTTTTACATTGTACAACATTATCTTGTTCGCTTTCATTATCAGCTGTAATCGATAGAGAAATATTCTATTATACAGACAAATATTGAACAGAAGAAATAAACCAGTTATAGGTTAAGTAGTAATATTGAAGAGACTTACCTAATGCTGACATAGAAACAGGCAGTTTAGAAAATATATCAGAAATATATTTATCCTCCTCCAGCAACATTTGCTGCACATGCTTCATATTAAATGGCTTTGTCATTTTTAATTGCATTGTTCGTCGAACTCACGTGCACACAGTCAAAATTGTAAATAAGGTCCTGCCACGAAACGTAACTCTTCAAGACCCGTTCTAACTATAGGTAGTACAAAATTGTATCAAGATGGAGCCAGTATTATTTCCTTTAGAACCAAATTGACAAATGTAGCTCTATCGGTATATGTATTCAAGAATTTAGAAAAAAATAAATTTTATTAAATTTATCCATACACAGATGCACCATTGAGTTTGTCTCTTGTTTAAAACAGTCTGTTCAATTATAATGAACTCAATGCTAAGTATAGTTTTAATAGTAATATTATATAGTCGTATTAGTCTTACAGACAATAAAATAAGAGTGATATTTTGTTGGGATCTATTTTAGCTTTAGGATAAATCATATTTAGTTTATAAAATTAACATATGCGTAAATGCTAACAAATTAAAATGTACTGACAGTACTGTAAAAGTAATTATATCTCTCTTAGATGCGTATAGATGAATAAAGACACAGCGTTGGTTACAGTACTGTCAGTCAGTATATTTCGGAACGAACCCTAAATTGTAAAACAGAAACCATGTACTTTGGCACGTCATTTGATATTTCTATCAGCTTTACGATATATCTAAAGCTACATTAGATCATAAAAGTTGAATTTCAGATGCAAGCTTTTCTGGTCTTAACACAATAAGATTGTTGTCATGGAGTGGAAATTTATCAAACTTCTTCTCAACTTTGTGGGCTTCTAGCGGAGTTTGAAAATATACATGACAATATCGTATTGATTGAGTTGTCGTCATTATGCTTGATATACATATTGGTTGGTAGCTTTCAAAAAGATGCAAAATGTAGGCAGCCCCAAATGGCTTTGATATATTGGCCACAATTACTTCTCCAGCTTGGACAATCTTAATTTTCTTTAGCGTCGACGCATAATTATTTGAATATGCATTATAATCATTTACATTCTGCATCACTTCTTTGGAAGTAATAAGATCTGGTATATCGTCGTTCAATTTTTCAGATTCCATCATTGAATTCCTGTTGCCAGCAGATCCATGCAAGTTATCCTTAGTTGCTCCACTTTCTTTAATGAGCTGCTCCTTATCTGTAGTACCTTGATAAGACAAACAATTCGCTATCTTATGAATACTTTTAATACGATTATTATTACCACACTTTTCGATTTCTATGCCTTCTTTCCCTTGATTTTCACTTTGAATATCCTTATGCGTAGATCGAGGTAAACTATTAGATATAGATTTATTATTTTTTGACTGAATAAAGTTATCAGAATTATTGGAACCATTACTTCTTTCACCAGTAGATTCTGTTTCATCGCAAAGCATACTATTAGAATTCGTACTAGAAATCGTTCCATCACTTTTGCTTTGTTTAAAATTAAGTTCATGATCATCAACTCTTGTCAATCGAGATTGCTGACCTTTATATTTATTCTGTGACTTTAGATCTTTTTCCTCCTTATTCATCCATGGTGTTAAGTTAATACTCTCGTGTCCTTTCAGACTCATTATGGAATTTATTGCTTCTATTTTACTTTTATAGGAGACAAAACGCATTCCTCGTTCGTTACCAGCACAGTTAACACTTAGTACGTTACCAAACTCTGAAAATATTTTGTGAATTTGATCAACGGATAACGCACTTGTGTTGCGAAAGAGAATACAAAAATTCCCATTTTTTCCTTCCTTGCAATACGAATCGATATTCATCCTGGATCACACAAGTTCCTGCCAAAGAATAATAAACAATATATAGTAATTTTTAACAATTTTTACAGCATAACTATAAACGTCTCTTTCTTTCAATCCTGATTTGACATACTCACAAATTTAGTATAAACACTTTGTGATATTTAACAAAATACAATAGATAAGCCACGTTGTATAATATTACAAATTATTGAATTATTCGACACCACGTCTATTTCTTCTATTTGTTTAGGTCCCAATTAGTTTTTCCTTTAGCACGTGCTTTATCTGTGTAAGGAATTCTATTTGAACAAAGCAGATCTGATTTCTGTTTATCGCAACTACTATAAACTGCTAGTCCCGTATAGCGGCGCCACTAATTTTAAATAATGATCGTGGCACTAAACTTTCTTCTAATTTATCTCGAAATATTTATAGAGCAAGTCTAACATAGAGTACACAGTGTCGTTGTTGAAAATAAATAAGAACTAAAATTGCAAATAATTTTATTTGTACACATTACAAATCCCAAGCATATAGTTGATTGTTCTCAATCAATTACATCATTAACTGTGTTTTCTATAATTTCAAATATGGTCGCTACTAGCGGCCATCTTTATTTCCCGCGCAGACGTACTATCGCACGGAATAATAACCCCAATTCCCAAAAGCTTCTGCAACAATTTACAATATGTCTAATACTATTAATCCCTGTTATAAATAATAACACCGTATCTCAATTTCCTAAAGTAACGTTTACAAATTCCTTATAAACAGAACAACACAAAAAGAAAACAGTCGACACAGTGGGCGGAGTTTGCGCCTGACCCGTCGAGAAAGGAATAATCTCCGTCGACATGTTTCAATAAAAATTCTATTTAAAAAATCATCCTTTCAAAAAGCACCGAATACAGTATAAACAGTCATTCTACGCCGTGTCCACGAAGAATAAATCCAGTGATGTTTTCTATTGTCCTGCAAGACGCTATTTCTACCAGTGACAGCGTACGAAAGAGAAAGCCGAACCAGCAGAAAGAGACGAAATAAACTTTGCACTCAGATTGGCTGGTTCTATCATGACTTCAAAATGGCGTTGGGACACAAGCGCCGCGTATCGTAAAACTTAGGAACTACAGGAGAAAGGCGGCTGGTCGTCACGGAGAGGAGTGAAGTGTGACACAAACGGTCCGCGCGTTGCCTTGTAAGGTGTAGAGCTTGTGATGCCCGTGCGCGGATGGCTCGAACTCGCTAAATTCGAGCCGAGATAAGAGTGACTATACCGCGATAGCCGGTATATCCGGACACAAAACTAAAGAGAAACAGGTGTAATAGAAGAGTGTTGAGATAATTAAGAGCCAAGGACCGTGGGACACAGCTTAAAACCATTATACCGTGTATACGTAAAATCCGACAATCCGTCAAAAAGCCAGACACCATTTTCGTAAAGGGAAGAGCGTGTTAGAGATTGGAAGAGAGAGTGAGATAAAGAAGAGGGATAGAATATAGTGATATACAGAAGTAAGTGAGAGAGAGCGTGAGAGAGGGATATACGAGATTATCGAATGAGTTTTAAAACTGTACGAGAAGAGACAAAGACTCAAGCATAACCTCAAAAGCCAGTGTTGCGTCGCGTCGCGTTTACTCTTCCTTCGCTTCACAGGCTATGTTACGTATATAAACCAGTTAATGCGACTCGATCTTAAGACAGAATATATTTTTACAAAGTGCATCGCGAGTTTAATCGGGCCTCTGCGTGTCGGAGGATTTTAAAGGCTTTAAAGGATTCTTAGAAAAATAATTATTATTCCCATTCGTATTATACGTGTTTGGTATATACTGAGTTTTCTACCGTCGCACGGGAACCCGGAGAAGAGGTGCTCAGTAGAAGATTATACAGTTGATGGATGAAACTGGCAGGATGCTGCAACACGGAGGTTCAGGTGTTGGTTTGATGGGTGGTAATCAAGGCCAGGGTGCCCAGAATACTGGTGGATATGGAAGCATGGGTCCTGTGGATGGTTCGGCGGCTCAGGGTCCCGATCAGACTGTCGAGGCCAGGAAACAAGACATCGGTGAAATCCTTCAACAGATCATGAATATTACTGATCAAAGTCTGGACGAAGCGCAAGCAAGGTAGGAAAACTTTTGCGCCACTCAGTTCCCGCTTGTTTCTTTTATTATTATTAGCAGATCCTTTTATCTCCATCAAGATGCTCTTCGCAGCATCCATTACTTATCGTACTCAAATCTTGACGTAGACTACTACGTGTACATGTCATAAATTCTTGACAAAAGTATTCTTTCTTTTCATTCGATTTATCATTGTTTAATACCATGAATATTTGTACAGGTTATACACCAGTCGCTGTATCGTTGTCTCTCTTATTTTTTATACTTGTAAAATCTGCTAATGCCTGTAATTTATAATAAATAATACGTAATAATTCTCAATTTCTATCCTATTTATTTTTATTGCCAGAAAGCACACGCTGAACTGCCACAGGATGAAACCAGCTCTTTTCTCTGTCCTCTGCGAGATCAAGGAGAAGACCGGTGAGTAAAAATGCTTTAAAATAATCAAAAATAACCAACAGATAACAGTCGGTTAAAATCCCGCCATATTTTGGCGTGTAAAAAAGTTTTGAGTCGGCCGACGTCCTGTCAGGGTATATCACTGTCGAAATGGATGATGGATGGAAGTCTTATCATGCGATACTATCAGTGCGACACCACGTGTTACGTAAAACATTAGAGCGTTTAAACCAGCGAAGAGAAAGATAAATGGAGAACGAGCACTTTTAAACATCTTCAAAAATCCTTGAGAGATCCACGTCACAGCACCCATGTAAGACGAGGAAAACGAAGACAAAGAGAAGGATGACACTAAAATAAAATGATACTTCCCTCGCGTTGACACTTGCCACTTTACTTCTGCTTTTAGAAGTAAAAAGAGTCTGAAATATCTCTTATCTCTTCAAAGCCATACAGGACAAAGATACAAGACGAAGGATCCCTTGCTCGTATCCTCGCGTAATATAACGTCAGGAGAGGCTACGAGGCTGGAACCCCTGCGCCTATTCGAAACTCGTAAACATAATTTTTATGCGATGTTTGGATTACTTTACGCGCGGATCAAGAGACCACGAAACGCGCAATTATTTTGGGGTTCCCTCGAGTGGTAGATTTGGGGGCGCCACGCCCCGTCATACATTCGTTATATATATATTGTAGAAGTCAGAAACGGGTCTCTATGCTTTCTATACTTGTGCATTAACGTACTGCGATTCATGTTATTTTTCCTCCACTGCGTATGCTACGCTACGCTTGTATTGAGAACGAAAATACCCAGTTTAGTAGACAGGGGTCGGTTCTCTGTCCCTTTATATATTTCTGATCCCATTCACACGCATACACGACGGAACTTACATGCTCAACGTGTAACAGAAATTTTTGTATTCACGACTTTTCCATTCCTTTGAAATATTAATTTTTATCTTACGACGTGAGCCGCGCAGAGAGTCGCAGAATGTTATTGGAGATTCAAAAGGATACTAGCTTCCTATGGATAACCCTTGGGTAAGGGTATATATCCATTGTCTACGTGTGTGGGAGCGAGAGGGATGGAAGTAACTCTGAGTGCCCCTAAAGCATTCTGAGTATTTTGTGCTAGAGAGAGAGAGAGCGAGCGAGAGAGGATTCATGGAAAAGGGATGCAGGAGGGTGAATTGAAGGAGAATATAAGGGGCGAGTGAGAGAGAACGTGGTGGCGCTAGTAGCAATGGTGGGAGTGTGGGACTGCCGGAGTTTATGGGCAATGGCTGACGAGGCAGTGAAAAAGTACTAAAACCAAGAAGAGCAGATAAACGCTATGTTAAGCAGACCGTTTTACCAGCCATTTAATATAATCAGCGCTCTCATGGAGCTCGGATAACTTCGGATCAGGCCTGTATGCAGTAGTGGGAGGAATTTTATTTTTCTCTTATTTTTTTTTCTACCCTCTCCTTTACGTTTCCGATAGTCGGACTTCTTTCCTATCTTTCTTTTCTACTGCTTTTCACGATAAAGAAATTCGGTCGAGAGTATTCATGATTTTGGAATAAGTTTTCTACGTTTTCTTTATGACCGCTTAGGGTGTATCCCTAGAAATTTCGTGATTTTGGGTACGTCTATCTTTTATCTATGATTCTTCTTTTCTTTTTCTTTCTGGTAATCCTTTTTTTTCCGTGTCGGTTTGGACAGCCCCTGACAGCGGGTGGTGTCGACTGGATGACCTAGCATACCTAGGCTGGTTCGCTATACCTAGTCTAAAAATATGTTCTCCCTGGAGTGTCTGAAGGAAATTCGAAGCAGACAAGAAATTCCAGTGAAAATCTAACATAGGGCCTGCTACGTGGTTTAGAGGATTTTCAGATAGAAATTGTACATTTATCCAATAATATTGAAATTTGATTGAAAGGCAGTTTGTTATATTAGACAGAGTACTTATTCGTGTCATATACAAATTTTATTCGACGGTCACTTTTATATGAACAGTTGAAAAAAAATGTTAGGCTAGGTTCCGTCAGACAACTATCGCCTTACCAGTATTGAACGAGGACGCGTAATCAGGAAATATTTTTGCGCGCGCCTCTACCGCCGGTTAAATAAACTAGTGCAGAACGAAAATAGCCAACGCTCTATTTCTGTACGAGTAACAACGTTCATGCTTAACGCAGGTTAAGTGTAGCTCTATGGTTTTGGCAGCGTCGGCCAACACAACATGGATGTGGAATGGAAGCATTGTATACGTGCCATTACGAGGAGATTAGTCCGAGACGATGACGATCATTGGGAAAGTTTTTATTTTTTAACGCTGGAACGTATCGAACAGAGAGGCCAGGACGTCGGCGAGCGTCGCGGCGTAACAATTAAAAATCCATACTCGATTTGGAACGTGTCCAGCTTTAATTCTATTTGGCCTCTCGGGTCCATCTCACCCGTTCACCATAACGCCGTAATCCTAGATTAAGCCAAGTTCTCGTGGTACGTTTATTTCCACTTTATTATTATTCTTATTATTGTATACTTTCTTGGCTCAATAATTGATTCCGTACCTTTCTTTTTTTTTTACGTCTCTCTCCCTCTTCCCTCCCTCCCTCTCCCTCTCTCCTAGTGTCAATCTTACTATGGACCCGGGCGTTATTCATCTTGATACTACGTTCGACTTCACTGCGATTTCTGTAGTCAACGTATTCGCAGTGACAGCCGACAAGCCCTACAAGAATAGCAGGAGGTGGGCACAGAATTCGCCTCGCATTCTCGGCACTCCTTTTGCCTCCCCTGCTCTTTTCTACAGGTTCTCTTATACTATATATATATATATCCCTCGCACGCACATATATATATATATATATATCCCTCCCTTCATTCTATACCAGTCTTAAGATCCCATGGTGCGTTCACTCCCACTCGAGCAAGACGTCGTTGCACTCGTAAAGCCCATACTCGGATGGGCCCACGATGCGATTTATACTTAGTAAATACTCGAGTCGCAGTAAAGCCACGAGTGAAAACTGCCAAGGAAATTCCATATCTTTAACGCGGCTCTCAATATGTACCTGGTCCTCCACCATCTTCTGTCGTCTATCTCTCCAAGCAGATCTTGGATAATTCTCTCTCTCTCTCTCTCTCTTTCTATCCGTCCTCTTCCTCTTTCTCTCTATGTCTTGACTTCATAACGTCTGCGGCCCTGGGCATGCAGATGGGGTTCCAGCAGTCAAGGTGAACCAGCCTTTCTGCTCAGTCGAGACTCAAAACTTCTACTCGACTAACGAGGCATCCTTTGCTTTGATTTCCAATGGCTCTCAATGTTCCTCTTTTTCGAATTTTTCGTTCTTTCTTTGTCTTTACTTTTATGATACGTCGGATCAACGGCACCGTTGCCGCGTGTAGCCCTTTGCAATGTATATTCACCCGTACTCTGCACGCGCTGTTACTGCAGCATTTTTCTTTACTTTCGACTTCCTTCCCATAGATGAGAGTATGTCCATATTATAGAATTTGATCGGGTAATGTCATTCGTCATGGTTTACACAGTTTTATATAGAGTGACGACCGTGCAGATTTTTCTAATGGAAAATATATGGCCGATCTTGTTTACTTACGTTTATGCCAGGAACTACCGATTTTCACTGCGTTTGTATGATTCCGGCTTTATTTGCCGGGCTGTACAATGTTTGCGCAAGATAAAGGCCTGTAATATCTTCACGTAGTAGCATACGCTGCCTGACAATAGATAAGACAGATACCTAGGTGTCTACGTCCTACAGTCTAGAATCATTAAACACACTTGTTATTATTGTTTTTCATCTTAACCGTGGACGGTAGCGATGCTCAGTGCACAGGCTGATTCTTTCAGAGACAGTCCGAGTCGTTAGCGTCGAATCGAAACTTATGTACGCGTTTCAATGTCAATACCCATTGTGTCTCCATCCGACGGATTAACCAGGTACTATTGTAAGAGTCTCTTGGAGGTTGTTTTGAATCGTTATCTTGATTTCTGGGTAGGAGACGGTTTCTCTAAGCCTAGGGTCTGTGCCATAGTCTTACACGTTATAACTGACTATAGTTTGATTCTGTTTTAACTATCGTATATAACGTGTATAGATATATATACGCGTTAGAAATCAGGCTGGTATAACAAAGAGCAAGGAAGCATTGTCCTGTCAAGCTGGGACGTTGACGTTTCACGTTGCGGGAAATACGGTTAACGGAATTATCGTTACTGGTTTTAATTAAGGCCTCCTACCCGACTGGAAGGGTTTCCTTAGGACCCGAGGGTTCGGTATACCCGAAAAGACCTCAGTGACGCGTATAAGGAGGACGCTATTCTGTCTCAAATATCTGGAGTCTCAGGTATGATTTATAACGGGTGATAAAATATTTTTACCTATCGTCTCTCTCAGTCTTTATGGGAATAGAGTTACGTCGCTTTTTGAATTCAAGTCTCTTCATATCGTTCACCTGAGGTGCCTTTGACGCGGTATTCAACTTCCTGGCGGCTATAACCTCTTCAAGTAACTTCTTGCCGACGGGGTACGGATCGGCTGAGCCAATAGGCTCTCTTAGACGCGAAGGTCGTAGGTGCAGCCGATTTAACAAAGCATACGTTACCCACGATAAAATCTTAGAGAACCCATAAACTTGGGGCTGCCGGGTGGGTATGTTATGTCATAAAAATCCAGTAAAATAAGCTCGTAAACCGCGCGAGACTCTCCTGACGCTTGTTTCCGCGTAACTCGTGTTCGCGAGTGTATAATACACTTACGGCTGTTTGACGATACGCGTGTAGTATTATTACGTGTGGACGAAACTTATGGGTATGACAGTTGAAGTTTTTAAAAAATTTTTTTCAACGTGTCCCGATAATTTGGTATCGAGAAAAAAAAAATTTTTTTTTTCTTTTACAGCCAACTTTGTACCGTACGTGGTTTCGCGTTCGTCTTAATTAGACGTCTCGGCCGTAAAGCATTCTCTCGATCAAATCACTCCGGCGTCGGGCAGTCGGTTTTAATCTTATGATAATTTTATGGAAATTGCATGGGGCGCCGAGATTCTCGTATCACGGATCATTAGGGCCCTGTATGGTCTCGCGGGACCCATTCTTTTGGGACTCTCCTTTTTGTTTTTATCCACGTTACTCGATCGCGTCCTTTAGCTGTAGCTCAGCCCTGTACCCATGGTCCTTGTAACGATACCGTCGGCACGGTGTACTCTCGTCGTCTTATTATAATTGTATTTATTTACTTTCTCTAATTTGGCATTCGAATTTATGGGAAATCCGTGCGCACACATGGCTCTGACGGTTTATCAAAGTCTTGCGAATACTTTAATTTATTTCGTTAATTGAAATTCCTGATTCCGAAAATTTACGGAACGGTCTGTTTGTACTTTGGTGACTAACCACATGTGGTAATATATATATATATATATATATATATA
>NW_014333738.1:97383-102144 GCF_000341935.2 Cephus cinctus | reverse complement strand
TGGTGACTAACCACATGTGGTAATATGGCTCTGACGGTTTATCAAAGTCTTGCGAATACTTTAATTTATTTCGTTAATTGAAATTCCTGATTCCGAAAATTTACGGAACGGTCTGTTTGTACTTTGGTGACTAACCACATGTGGTAATATATATATATATATATATATATATACCTGTAATTTATTGCTCTAGCGTATCCATGCAATGTATTCGCATGACCACCATGTGTATACATACAAGCATTGGGGCTTTACCCGATGGTTCTGTCTGTGGCTGCCGATACTTGGTGGTCGGATGTCACATATGAATTGTCATATGCGTATTTGTTGGTGCGTCTCTGTCCTATGTATTTACTTGAGAAAAGCATATAGAAAATATAAACAACGTCGATCACCGCTCCGATTGACGGATACGCTAGGTTACCGCCGTCCCTGGCGTCATGGTTCTTGCTGGGCTCTGGATGGCTGGTTACCAGGGCCGGATGTACGAAGGTGTAAACGAAGTGACAGGTGAATGGCATTCTACTCTTGAGGTATAACGAACCCCTCACTGTCGAATACGAATTGCGATATGATTTGTCAGTATCTTTGATACAAGCCTGTGCGCATTGTCAGATCTGTCCGGTAAATTTTCATAATAATTCAAATTTCCCGCGCTCTCTCGTCTAGTAATTTCTGGGGTTATTTCGTAAGCATTTAGACCTGCAACATACGTTTTGCTGTGTTGTCTGTTACATATATGCATATATTTATTTATTTAATACGTCACTAAAGACAATCTCATTATTGTATGGTTATTGGAAGGTAAACGAGCGGCTTCCTTTTGCAAAGTGGGAGGAAAAAAAGAAGCAAAGGGCTACCAGAAGGTTGCGTAAAGGGAATTACTTTGCGGGAGGTTATGGCTCCGAGGGGTAAGAGCAGCGGGGAGGGGCGGGTGGCTGACGTGCAGTTTAGTTTCATGACGCCATTTTGAGTTCGTAAAAAAAATGTTACGGGCCTGTAAACCGTCTGCCTCGTATGTATACGTACTGTATAACCATGGTACATAGAATTCAGCACTTGTATACGGAAGAAGGGTGGCACCCGTGTTGCTGTCTACGCTACTGTCAGCCTGTTCCTGGCGCCGTGGACGGAGACTAGCAGTAGCAATGGCTGACGGGAATCTGGTCTCTACGTACAGACGGGGAAGTCGATTTCTCCTTAGTTTACTTTGTTATTATTTTCTTTGTTTACACGCGAAAAGACGAAGAGAGTTACTTCGACGACGGTCTACGCCAAGGAGGTCCCGGGCTGACTATGGTTTTTCCTTGGATTTTTCTTTCATTAAAATTCATGAAGCGACGCTCGCGTCCTCGGCTCTACGGCATCCAAAAAGCTTCCGTGTAACTATATACACGTAGCTGCTCCGACGGCTTCGTCGACTTGTATCCTGTTCTCTCTCGTCTGCGACACCGCCTGAAGAAACTGCAATACTACTGGTGGGCGCGACGGGGGGAAGGCATGGGAGATCTCCTTGTAAAGTATCGCCACCGAGTTTTCACTGTAGCGACACTGTGTATATGCATATAGCACGGACGGGTTTTAAGGTTGCTTCGGTAACGTTCAAGGACTTATGAATAATACAAGAAAAGTTCTAATTGCACGAGACAAAACTTGACGAAAGTTTAACGCCGCGCGGACGGAGGCACCGAGGAAAGTTTGTACGCGAGAAACTTACCACTTGTTTTCAACGGCATTACACTCGAGCCGTCGGCTCTCTGCTTGCCGGCTATGCTTATACATACTGCGTTCGCGATGACTTCCCGTGCAAACCCAGACCTCTGCCGCCGAAGCTAAACTACTTCGCGATAACATCCGTATCCTTGGGAAACTCCTTCGACTCGGTGGTGGAAGCAGCCTTGAGTCGCGTAGACTCTGTACAGGACGTTTGAAGAATTGTAAACCGTCATTATGGCAGTCCGCGTGGCTGGTTCGTACGTATCGCGTGGTTTTGGTATGGGCCGTCTAGACTGTTTAGTCTAACGTTTGTAATCCTATGCGAACGATGCTTGGATTCTGACTGTCGACGATTTATTATAGAGGGCTTTTCATGTCTGATCGTCATGGGTGTATGCTTATAGACTTTTGTGAAAAATTCTTCTAGACGATTCCACCAGTCGTTTCGGGTCGTTTCACGGTATTTCGGCTATAGGTGTGTGTACTCTGGATTCCCAAGCGAGAACGAGCACCCGGGTATATCTGGGGGTCGTTCTCGCTCCCATCGTCGGGGGCTGTAACGTCGCTCGTAAAAACACCGTAAACTCGACAGCAACAGGTCCCGTGTCTGCCGACCGGGGGGACCCCCATTCGAATATGATATTCGAATTCGTAGCCAGGGGCGCCCCCTACGGGAATCGCGCGTCTGTCTGTCTCGCTTGCACTCGTTATCGGTGTACCGAAGATTCGTCGTTCGTCAGACTTTTTTTTTGTTGCAATTCGTACTAGGGATACCGATCGACGGTAGCGAGGTCTTTGCGTGGCATTTTAAAAGTGTTTTCAGGTTAGGTTGGACTTCTCATTAAAGTCCTTCTGGACTATATTTTTATTTTCAGGTATAAATCTTCGCGCAAGTGTCGAAGTCGAAGGGTACTGCCGTATTGTGGCAATTTCGAATTCTTATCATGCCCCGAGGCACCTTGTGGACTTTTGCTACGTTTTATGCAATATGCATGCGCACTGGCTTGGGGACGTTCGCGAAATACGTCTGGCCCGAGTCGCGGCATCACGTAGAATTGAAGCTCGCTGAGAGAGAACTTTGGCGTAGTCGCGTGTCGTCGTTGCAAAATGTGGCGTATTACATTGCGCAAGGCGCTTTTTTATTATTGGATTCGTATGCTGTTTTTAAATTTGTTGCAGCATCGGGGCTCTCTTTATTGCCCATATCGTTACGAGGGTTCGTGCTTTTTTTTTCGGGATTCATTTTTTGCCACTTTTCGGAGACGTGCATCTTTGACGATTTTTTTGTCGACCTCAGATAAACTCATTTTTTTTGGTTCCGTTTTTTTTTCTTCTTTTACCGATTTGTTCGGCGCTCCCGGTTTCTTACCTTATTGTTCACGGGGCTCCGGCTTTCTTTTTTTTTCCACACGATTTTTCCACAATTTGATATCGAGCGTCTTGCGTTCCTGCCGACGCGGTAGGAAAACGTTGAAGGTAGTGAAACTCAGCCGGCGGGTCCACCCTTCCACGAGGCACGACGGGGAGGGCTTTCCTGGGGCTTTTTCAACCCCACGAGTATCCCTCCTACGGGTCCTATATAGCACAGCCACCTACCCTCTCGAGTTCGGATCCAACAAAGGCGGAGAGTCCTCTCGAATCTTGCCAAAATCACGTAAAAATCTAGCCTGGCCAAAATCAACATGCATTCATCCCCATTCTAGGGGAAAATGAAAATCATAAGTGAACTCGTCATCCCTCTCGACAACCCTCAAACGTACGTACGCACCTTTGAGATACTCAAGTCCCAATGTTTTTTTTTTTTTTTTTTTTTTTTTTAATATCCTAGCAAGTAATGAAAAAGTATTGCAAAGAAATTCTGCGCTTTTTTTCCTATGCAGTCCATAGCCGTATATAGCGTCCGACGTACCAGACGTGTAATTTTTTTTTTTTTTTTTTTTTTTTTTTTTAAATATCCCCGAATACTCTTCAGCGACCCTCTGCCTCTCTTTTTCATCCCTTCGTGTATTCAAATTACAAAAATATATATCCCACCTCCATTTTTCCCATACACTCCTTTACTCCCCGCAACACCGTTAACCGGCTTACCGCGTTTCCGGCTTTCTTCCAACGGGAAAAGTTTGTTAGGCGCAGAGCGATTCGAAGAAGAAAAAAAAGGAAGGTCGTACGTAGATTCCGCTAAGGGCGAGCCCAGAGCCGACGGGAATGACGGCGGCGGTAACGTTTCCCCCGGGAATCACGATAGTGGAAATGAAACGAAGTCCCCAGTTCCTTTCTACCGTGAAGAAGAAAAAATAAGGAAAAAAAGAAAAGATACACAAAGGACCACCAAAACTTTCATCCATGAGAAGAAACGTGTCTCGGACACCCCATTTACCAATAAATACTGCTTCCCGCCACTTTGACCCTTTGGCAATGGCGTCGACGCGTTAAAAAAAATTATACCACCCACTGTGTGCGTTAACTGTACGACCCACCCCGCTTGTTAGCGCTGGGTATACATTTCAAAATCTAAGGGCGCACACCAGTCTGCACCCTACGTACGTATATATCCATATACATCCCAATTCTTATCACTGAAGAGACACCCTCGCAGATCTCAGGATTTTCCAGCATATATACAGACTGAATTACTTTCTGACCATGACGTCCACTATATATCCCCTCTCCCGCCCCCTCGCCCTAATACCATACACGATCACTGTACGGGGACACCCTACTTGTGTCTGTATACATACGTGTATATGTATCTCTATGTACATACATTATATAGTATATATAAATTTACACGTGAAATACGTTAGTCCTTCTTCCATACACTTCTACACGTATCGTGTGCACGGGGCACAAGTACAGCGACCAGAGGCAGAATATCCACACAAGGGGTGAACCCGAAGCAGTGTTAGTCTACGCGGAGAGCCACTCGATCAATACACCACGTTGCCCTCCTACTTCGCTCTCTACCCCTCCGCGGGCTTCACCACCATCCAAGCACAGCGCTGCCGATTCCGTCTACCTCCCCTTCATCCCTCCTGAACCACCCCC
>NW_014333738.1:93246-96656 GCF_000341935.2 Cephus cinctus | reverse complement strand
CGCCCACGTCTCTCCGCCTCCCCCTCCACCCCCGTCACCCCACCCGAACGACTCGCAACAGGGAACGAACGGAGAAAACGTTACCGGCTGGACGTATCGAATTGCAAGGATGGACGAAAAATACACTGCAGCCACGGGCGCAATCGAGTTAATCCGATTGCGCCTGGGAAAAAGGTGGCTGGCACTTTTTTCTTTTTTCTTTACCTTCGCCTCCGGCAACGTCTATTCTCGGCGAGTTTTTGTCACCGGCGGGCTTCTCGAAAACTGAATATGCATCGCCGTTATGTTTATCGCGCTTGTAACGCGCCATGTTATTTATTCCTTTTGTTTGATGTATATATGCATGATATTGTATAATTGTATATTTAATTTATTAGAGCCCTCTAGTTCACTAGTTCCGGCTTTCTTAAGTTGGCTGGCCTGTCGGTCCCCCGACATTCGCTACACCTGCGCCGTATATTGCGGAAATACTGGACTCCGCCGGGCAATAACATTTCTTTCTCTCTCTCTCTCTCTCTTTTTTTTTCACTCTCTTCTTACTTGCGCTACGTTTTATTAACCCCTCTTGCTCCTCATTCCGCTTAACGGAAGACGATGCTTCTGGCCCGTCTCGGAGGCCAATTCTCCTCGATGGTCGTCGTTCGGAGTCTTCGATTTCAATGGCCTCGAATTCATTTCTTTGAAAACGAGATATTCGATCTCTCCGATCTGGGGACGGAGGTCATTGGGGGAGGGGGGGGAAGGTAAATCTTGTCGACCTTGAGAATTCCATGGCTCTCTGCTTCAATAACGAAGTTGAAGTCGTCGACAATTTTACTCGACGTCGTCCGGGCTTAATTTGCCTAAGGACTCAGGACTGACTTGAACCATCCATTGGAGTCATGTTATATGTGTGTGTATATATATATATATATATATTTAATATGTACTCGTATATCTATATATATACGTACTCACAGAACTGGTACTCAGTACCCCCAAGACCATTTCGCAGCATTCCTGTCATTCTAACATTCGCGTTTCATTAAAAGATCCCACCCTTCTCTACTCAGAGTCATGTATATACTATATACGTATGTAATGTATGTATATATATATATGGTCTTGGATATACGTATATGTATACGCGCTTTCACTCCAAGAGTACTTGCTTGGAAAAAGGGAGACGTCGTTCCCGCCATCCCGTCACGAACGTCTACGGAACACGGGATAGAATGGGTATCAGGGTCTCTCAACTATTTTTAATGAAAAAAAAAAAAAAAAAAAAAAAAAAAAAAAAAAAAAAAAAAAAAAAAAAAAAAAAAAAAAACCAAAAACCAACCCAATCCCCCCTCCCATGGTATATCCTATCCAAGTTTATTTGGTAAAACTGGCAATTCTGACATGAGAGTGTGTATATATATATATATATATATATATATACACGGGAGCACAGTGGGCTTTTCACTCGGAAGGTCCTCGGTATTGTCGGTTTGGCCTTTTCGGGGTATATCGAAGCGTACGGGGTTAGAGGGGGTTAGAGTGACTTTTTTGAATTTTTTTTTTTAAATTTTGGAATTTTTACCTAAAATTGTGGACTGGACCCACGTGGCATTTCTTGTAACGGTTGGCAACCTCTGATCGGAGAAAAGCCTTCTTCCACGAGTGGCGAGGATGCAACTGTAATTTTTGTAAAAAAAAATTTCTTTAAGGGTCACCAGTTTCGGCAGTCTTTCACTTCGCCTCGTTATCGGTACATCAGTACGTATATATGTGAGTTTGAATGAGTTGCTGTTTAGGTTATTAGGGGTAGGTATGAGGATATCGAGGGGTCGCAAACGCAACAGTAATTCGTGGATCCGACGCTTCACCCCCCTCATGGTATTCCTTCGACGTTTACGACGTGTTTTACGCGATCAAAGCGAGCCGTAACAATTATTGGACGATTTCGCGGCCGTAAAATTTTATTCGCCCCTTCTGCCCCCTATCCCAGCCTGTAACTCTCACGCAGTCAAGGGGTTGCCAGTGTTGATCTTCACTGGGATCCTGTTGCCGAGGATTCTCGCACGCCCCCCGCGAATACCAACATGAAAAGTTTTAGAGTTTAATTATCCCCGGGGGTTGGGGGGAGGGGGGTTCGTGTGGGTAAATTGTATCGCGAGGGTTGATTTCATGTTTTTTTTTAGTCCTTAGGTTAGGTACGCGGGATAATTTTTTTTGGATCTTGTTTTCAAAAATAATTACGTTCAGATACGTGAAAATTCGAACGCCTCACAGGACGATGCCAGCGTAGAATTTTCGTAATTTCCCATCGGCCTCGCTGCCAAAATCTACCCCTAAAGCCCGGTATGGCCCAGGGTCGTTCTAGACACCCGTTACACATCGGGCACCGCGTTTCCGTGCGATTCAGCCGCGTTTTCAAGCGAACTTTTGATTTACGACGCTCGGAAAAAGGCGTTGCGACGCTCCCGCGAAACTGCCTCGCGGATACCTACGGTCGTCCCTTCTCCTATCCCTCTTCTTCTTCTATTGAAAATCCCTGGAAGAATCGCAAAAGAAAATATTCAAGGCCGTTACCGTGCCTACGATATTAAAAGATATAAAAATATTGCTCACCCGTTATATCGTACCTTTAACTCGCGCCTTTTACAAAGGTAAAAATAAATAATGCGACAGATTAGTTTTTTTTTTTTTTTTTTTTCCGTTTAATTTAACTCGAACGCCTACTGTACCCCTTTATCTTTCAACCCCTATCCGGCTCCATGGTCGTGACTAGGACAGAGCTCCATCGCAGGATGCTCGACGAAGATCTCGGCTTGAAGTTTCCTTTAATTAAGCCGGTCGTCCTTGCTTACCACGTGGGTGATTCCTATGGCGCGTTGGTTGCCGAAATAGGACGAGGGGTGGCTGCGGGGGGGAGGGAGGAGGGCAGGCGAGTCTTTCGTTTTCTTGGCGAAACTCAATTTACTCGGATTTGGCGTTACCAGCAACCAGAGCCTAATTCCTTCATAAATCCGAAAGTGTGGGATATTCTTACGTACTCTACCCCCGGGTGTCAATATCAGGATCCCAGGTTGGGCTCATTCGCCCTCAATCCGCCTCCCACCTTCCAAGCGGGATTTTACTTTTCTACGCATTTCAACCCCTGGATTAAAATAGGAACCCTCAGCCGCATCCACTACCTTCGGCGACCTCTGGACCTGCCTTACGGTCGTTACCTTCCAGCCTCTTCTTGTATATTCGCTGAATAGAGGGGTCCGCGTTCTGGAATTCCTTGGTCCAGGTTCCACAGAGCATCCAAACGGCTGGTAGGATGGGTGGCGGGGAGGTAGGGGGACGGCACACCCTCTTAATCCATCGGTCCCACCAATTTGACAATTTATTTGGAGAAAAAGGTCTGCGGCCGACCACAGATGTCGCTGCTGGCGGGG
>NW_014333738.1:90905-93140 GCF_000341935.2 Cephus cinctus | reverse complement strand
CGGTCGGTTTTACTTCGGAGTTTCTAATCTAACGCTTAAGGGGCAACCCCTTTCGTGATTAATAATACGGACTTTTCTCAGCCCTTTGCATACGTACTGTACGTCGCTTTAACTTTCATCCCCACGCAGTATAAACCCACTCTTCGTTCGTTCTCGGGTACGAAAATGGGATTCAACCCTTTGTTTCGTCCTTTATCTTAATTGCTTTTCGTATTTAGATCAATACCACGGACCTCGCCTGCTGTCTCTGTACTGCCTTCACGAAACGCTCTTATCCCATTGGATTTAATTTTTTTTTCATCCCTCGTCTCGTTTTGAAAAAAAATCTCGAAAATCATCTCTTTACACGCATTTCATCATCCCTCTTTTTCAATCTTGTCAAATTATTCGGTAAATTTTTTTTTTTTTCATTTTTATCAACCCCCTACGAATTCTTTCGCAGGACGGTCAAAGACTTCCTAGTTCTGAAACACCATGTTTCCGTTTATACACTTTACAGGTATAGCGCGTGCAACATACGTCTCTATATATATATATATATACACGCAGCGTGCTATAGTAGCCCAGTGCGGTGTATACACTGCTGGCGGGCCGTCTGAGTCGTAAAATGTTAACTGCTAGTAAAACTGAGTTTACGTGCTTGTAAGGACCCCCCAGGACCTCAGCGAGTCTCCCGTGGCATAAGGACTTCCCTTACGGGCTAATGGGCAGATTATTGGGTGAGAGTATCGAGGGCGGTAGAAATCCACCCTCTCTTACCTTCGGCACACTCCCAGCCCACCGACTCGAGCATAATTGTGCGTTTACGATTAAATCCCATTGCTTCGAAAAGACAGCGAATTCGCACCCCTCGCCGAACAACATGGCGGATTCTCTCTCGCACGTCCTTGCCTCGTAAGGCGCGGGCTCACGTGGAAACTGTCCATCCGGTTGACCGTCGATTTAACGACACTTCTCGTACGTGGACTTGTAGGGTTGAATTTTTGTTTTCTTTCAGAACCCGTCGAACTACCCTCGTATCGCCATAAAACGCTTTTTATTTCCGTTTCGCGCGCCATTCTCGAGTGAAATAAAGTTACGGGGTGGTTTTTATTTTTAATTAGCCCCCACTCCTACAGAAAACTTATCTCCAACGGGTACCGGAGCCTTGGTTAAATTTTAACGCTACGGCACTGTCTTTACAGCGTTAACCTTCTGGCTACCCTATTTCTACCCAACCTACCCCTCCCCCACCCTCAATCCTTTTTCTCTGTCCAATCCCATCACGCTCCCTGAAATTGCTTCTCGCAAGATACTCCAAGCCCCAGCCTATGGTGGTGAAATAATTTCTCCAGGATTCCCCACTCCCCACCTCCCAGTCCCTACCCCTCATTTCCCTAGTCCCAGGTGCGTCGTTGCGAAACTCGGTGCCCCCCTTACTTCTACCGACTGCCTTGGAAAAGTAACGTCTAATTGTTACACACTTCGTATAAATGCATTACTACCGTGCATTCGTTTCACGGATCCGTGAACTTTGACCTGAACTTTTACTCCGTTGTGCACCCCCCCGCCCCTGCCTTTTACAGTACTCATTCGCCACTTCCGGTCGTGCATTCAGGGTATTCCAGGGCAATTCAGGAACCCACCGAGACAAGTACCGTGAAATTGTACGGACGTGGTTCTATTTTACTTAGTAGCTACGTTACTATAGTACTGGCAGTCTGAGTTCCTAAGGTATATCGTTGTTCATTATTTCATCATATATCTGTTACATATTTTAGTAAAAAAAAAAAAAAAAAAATGTCAACGCTCGTAATGCACCAGTTTGTTGATACTGCGCTAGGGGTTGATTTAAGGGATGAAAAGTTTTGAAATGAGTAGGGGCTGACTTTTTCCCTTTCTTATTCTTTCTCCACGAACCCACGTCGAGTATAGTCTATCTATGGTCAGACGGTCGTACACATCCTATCCAGAAGTTGAACAGGGATAGATTCGCTAGGCAGGAAGGAGATGAAGAGAGAGAGAGAGAGAGCTATCCTGGATTTTATGGATCGTCCAGCTCCATCATGCGCCATAAAAATACAATAAAAGGACTGTTACTTCGCGAAAGCATCAACCCACTCTAAACCACTGCGTGTCCTCGGGAGTTTGAGGACGAGGGGCGAGCTTTGCCGGGAGGGTGGAGGGAGAGGGTATGGGTTACTCGAAGAGGGCGAGTGACGGTAAGGGTGTCGCTGAAGGGGTACCCCCCCCCCC
>NW_014333738.1:79710-90826 GCF_000341935.2 Cephus cinctus | reverse complement strand
CCCCCCCCCCAACACCTAGAGAACTCCCGAGGGAAACCTGAGTCTCCGAAGGAACGAAACGTAAAATTGATTCTTTTATGATCGGTAAACGTGCGACCGGGATAACTCTTGGATCCTGACGACGACCTGAAATAGTCGCCGGTGGTTTTCATGGGGGATGAAACGTTCTCGAATTATTCGTCCTTTATTGTTTGTCGTTAAGGATTTTGTTTGAACGCTGCCTTTTTTTCGTTCTCTTATAGGGTTTTTTCTTTTTTCTTGGAAAATGGCCGTTTATTTAAAATTGATGGTTTTTTCTCTTCTTTCTCTTTACAGTACTCTCGCTTAGGAACACACAGGAGGAGGAACCGCCCGATCCCCAGCTCATGAGATTGGACAACATGCTCATCGCCGAGGGCGTCGCCGGACCTGAGAAGGGTGGCGGTGCGGGCGCCGCGGCGTCGGCGTCCGCCGCCGCCGCTGCCGGACCACCTGGACAGCCTGATAACGCGATCGAGCATTCCGATTATCGGGCGAAACTCGCGCAGATCCGACAGATTTATCATCAGGAATTGGAGAAATACGAACAGGTGAGTCGTGTCGTATTGATACACTTTTTTTGTTTTTAACTAATCGATTAATCCGAAAATTGGCAAACGGTGTCACCGTATGTTCGTCTTATTTGTGTGATAACGATCAGCACGTAACAGCTGCTGGTTCTATTTTATTTATTTCTCGTGAATATTCAAGCTTCTTCGCTAATCTCAGGTCGTTGTGTAACTCGAGCGACGCATTTCCATTGGTCGCGAATCGCCTCCATTAACATGCAATCGCGCGTTATTTATCATATATTTATGTATATGGACTGGCATAAAAGCGAGAATAATCATCTGACATTTTTCCGATAAATTTTGTTACGTCATTCTTTTTTTTTTTTAAAGAATTTATTGTTTATGCCTTTTCCCCCTATCTCTTAGCACGCAAATCTGGATTATGTTCCATTAAAAAAATTTTATAGAACATATATAAACACACTGCGTGTCAACGCATAGATAAAGGCGCATCCACATAGACTCACCCCACTAAAAAGATACTCTTGTCGCAGTATGGTCGATCCATGTTCGGGCGTTAATTTCTCGTTGAATTTTTAATTCTCAAATTTTGCTCGATCTGCCTCCTCCCCATATACTCGGTGGCTCCTCGGCTAAGTCGTGCTACACCATAACGGGGCACTGATAAGGAAGGTAATTTCGGTATAGAACGTATTCTTGCTGTACCGGATGAGGACTCGGCGGGCCTTTGATACTATTTGTGTGCAAATGAAGTTACGTGCTTGACTAAATAAAATCTCGCGTGTCAACCTGCCACCACCCCGTATAAAGCAAAGCTCGCAGACTCTTACGTGGGTGTATTCGATATGGGCTTTTTTAAGAATTAAGCAGCTACTTATATATATAGGGTTTCTTGATTAGAAAATAGTATTTGCCTTCATAGCCACTATCTTGGGCGAATTGCATTCAAAGAAAGCAGGCGGATAACCAAACTATTTTTACAGACGGTAACGCGAAGCAGAGCTTATCAATGAAGCCTGAATGTACAGGGTGTCCATAAAAAGTATTGATACAGATTTTCGTTTGTGAAAGTTCAAGGGTTGAGTTGCTCTTGAGATATTTAGTAGGTTTGCGGTTTTGTTCTTTTTTTGCATATTTCTTCCAACCCCTACGCGGAAAAGATAGTCATCTGTACCGGGTGTGCTTTAATTACCGTTCGGGCTTCGGACCCATATTTTATCCTGGTGTCGGCGGTCTTTGTGTTTTCCGTGTTACTGAAACACGCACGTCCCTTAACGCGATCGGGCGTGCATCCCAGGCGTTGAACCATATACATATATATACACGTATATAAGCAGATTGCGTGTCTCTGGTACAGTCGCGAGGGTAGTTGCCCGATAAATGTAGTCATTTAACGTGTTTTAAATCTTTAAAAGGAATATGGGATTTGTTTATATTTCACCCGTCATCAAATCTGTATACAGGTATACCTAGAGATTGAGAAAAAAGAAAAAAAGTGGTTAACCCAGAAAGAAAATAATTTTTTTTCCCACAACCTGTACTTCATATACACCGTCTGGATAAGTGAGCACCTTGGTACAGACTGTTCCAAAATTATCCAAGATCTCTCGAGCGTCATCTTCCTCGCGTAAACAGACATTTAAATCGCGGATAAATCGTTCTCGTAAATATACCAAACGGCCATCCCGATTTACATGCGGGTCTATAAGCGCCGCAGGGGTCAACGTCTGCACGCCTATGCAAAATAGCGTGCGTGGCCGCACGGAAATAACTTTCCTTGAAAATATCAGCGGGAATCGCGTGTTTCAGTCGTCGATATCCCACGGGGTACGACCTGGCACCGTTCGACATTGTGCAGAGAGAGTTGAATATAGCCGAGAGAAATAGAAGAAGTCGAGGCCACCGGATCTTGCTAGGTTTTCCATCCAATCTACCCTCCTTCGACCTTACCCCTCTGACATCTCTCTCTCCTATGTACGCTTTTCCCTCCTAACCATGCCCCCACATCTGCAGAACGGGGATGCTGATCCACCCTCGGCCTCTGGGTACCCGGGCTGGAACGTTACACGGAGAAGCCTGGGGGATGGAATCCATTCCGAAATTGCAAACCATCCCCTGGTCCTACTACCTCCCCCCCCCCCCCCCGCCCCCCCCCCCCCCCCCCCCCCCCCCCCCCCCCCCCCCCCCCCCCCCCCCCCCCCCCCCCCCCCCCCCCCCCCCCCCCCCCCCCCCCCCCCCCCCGGGATTCTCTATCCGACCAGTCTTCCTTTCCCCCCTCTTTTCCCCATCCAGCCGTATCATTCCTCTCCACGAGCTTACTCCTGGTGGGTACCCGGGCTTCCCTCAGGAAAAGCTACAGCGGCACGTTGCCCGTACCGAATACTGATATCCTGGAAAAGTCTTCGTCTCGAACAGCGGGGCTCGCGTAACGTCAGGAATAATGCATTATATCGTACTTCCTGGTGGAAGACCCTCCACGGGAATTTAACGTCCTTCCGTACCTTATATGTATATATATAGCTATTTCCATATGCTTTTATCCTGTTCTTAATGTTTTCTTTTTTTAACCTGTTTCAGGCCTGCAACGAGTTCACTACCCACGTGATGAACCTTCTGCGGGAACAGAGTCGCACCAGGCCTATTACGCCTAAGGAGATCGAGAGGATGGTTCAAATTATACACAAGAAATTCTCGAGCATTCAGATGCAGCTTAAACAGTCGACCTGCGAGGCTGTTATGATACTTAGGAGTCGATTCCTCGACGCCAGGTCTGTACGAACGGCTGTGACGGTTCTTGGAGTTTATTAATTTTTTTTTTTTCCTTCTTCAATTTCGCTTGATTTATATCTTTCACGTATTCCTTGCCTCGCGCCAGACGCAAGAGGAGGAACTTCAGTAAGCAAGCCTCGGAGATTCTCAACGAGTACTTCTACTCGCACCTGAGCAATCCTTATCCCAGCGAAGAGGCCAAGGAGGAGCTTGCACGTAAGTGCGGTATCACCGTGAGTCAGGTGAGTTTTTTGGAATAATATTCTTTTTTTTTTTTTTTTTGGAATTTTTCAAAAATTATTATCTCCGACACCTTCTCACTAATACTCTTCGTTGAAACCAGGTGTCCAATTGGTTTGGGAACAAGAGGATAAGATACAAGAAGAACATAGGCAAGGCCCAAGAAGAGGCGAACCTGTACGCAGCTAAAAAGGCAGCCGGTGAGTTCGGATAGTTTATGAGAAATTCGTTGTGCCCTCAAAACGTTAATGGTTGGTCACGGACACGTCACTATTTTTTTTTTTTTTTTTTAACGAGGACGTCTCAAACGGGCACATTGGAAATTGGCATTGAAAAATACGGATACGAGAAATTTTATCAGTAGCCGGAGTCCATTGGACGCCGATTGCTGTGTTAGCTGGACAGAGAGTGCTCTTTTGAAATTTCTTTTCTTATTTTCTCTCTTTCTCTTTTTTACTTTCGACTGACGTCACTCTTCCTGCGAATTCTGCTTTGTCGAGTTTTTCATGTACATTCCGATAAAGGAATAAGTGACGCTTATCGTGTATACGGCAGAGATTCGACTTTTGTAATGTTCTGCTCTCCTCTCTCTCTCTCTCTCTCTCTCTCTCTCTCTCTCTCTCTCTTGCATTTTCTTTTTCTTTCGTGGTTTTTCTAACGACTCTTTCTCAGCATCTATTTTATCCTGGACCATGTGAAAAAAGAAAACTGTCAATTCGCGACGTTGTTGGTAGACCCGGCTGACTTTTCGGCGAGCGTCGTTTTTGTGTTTCCTTTGTTTTTCTCTTACCTCTTTCTTTCTTACAGTTTGCCCGCCTCGCTGACGCGCGCAATCACGTTTCTGCGCATGCGCGCGCGACACGCTTAAAACCTTTACGAGGATGAAATTGCACGTGGCAGCGGTTCTCATTACTGTAAATCACTATGGAATGAGTTACCGTTCATTGTTCTACGCCGGGCACTGCATTATTGTTGGTTGTCAATAAATCTTAACGCCGTATACGACGTCCGACCCCGGTACGAGAGATTTTGTCGCGCGAAACGTGGAGATACGCCAATTCGTACGAGGTTTTTTTTCTGTAGTCATATTTTTTTACTTTTTTTTTTTGCTTCCTATCTACGTTCTCCACGTCTACATTCCTTTCTCTGGCAGATTATATATATATATATATATATATATATATATATATATATACACGTAGATCGCGGCACGGAGCTTCCCCTGAATTTCTCACGAAATATCGTCGGCTAAATTCCATCACGAATGGCATCTCTTGCCCGTGTGATTCTCCTGCACTTATCCTGCAAGGCGTAACCTGATCCCGATTGTAATTATAAATTCTTGCCGCCGCGACGCGTCGTATCTTCTTAACGAGGAGCGCGTTTCTTTATTTTCGAGACGAGACTCTGATATTTTTAACTTACCAATTACATCCTGGTGCCCGTTTACGGTATGAATGTTCAGAGGGGAGCGAGACTCTGCGATGGCGCCACTTATTCTCTTTACACTCGCTCTGTCGTTCTTCTCTTCTTTTTTTTTTTTTTTTAATGTAATTTTAATTCTTCTATTATTTACCTTTTGTTCGTCGACTTTGTACCTTAAAGAAACGTATGCCACGTGGAAGTCACGGCTTTCGACGTGGAACCGTCGGAATGGATTTTCTCTTTCCCTCGCGTACTCTTGACGTAGGAAAAAAAAGAGAAAAAAAAAAACATGTCAACCAAGAATTCTCAACGAATCAATCTGCAATCGGTTAACGTATACGTCCGATATAGTCCATTCGCGTTAACTCTCGCGCGACCGAAATTCGAAATCGCCTCCCTTCCACGGCCGGTGTGCGTTGACTTTAAAAACCGTCGAATTTTGTATGCACCGCGATTGTTTCTACAGCAGCTTTTGCAGGAGCGTCGCCGTACAGTATGGGCGGTGCCAGTCAGGGCACCCCGACGCCTATGATGTCTCCCGCACCCCCAGGTGGACCCCAGGACATGGCTGGCTACGGCATGGGAATAAACGGCAGCGACTATGGCTCTCAACCGTACAACGACGGTTCCATGGGCTACGACCCCATGCACCAGGTAAACGCATTAACCGGACGATAAAAGACCATCCTAGCTATACGTATATACGTCATAGTCGTATTAATTGCATTTTGTACTTCCCAGCTCGCTTGCCTCTCCCGTCCGACGAGTCATATTTTGGAAATACTACTTCGGCCGCGTATAACTCCCGCTCGTGAAACGTTTCACGCCGTGACGATAATAAGATACTCCAAGTTTTACGCGGACCGAGCAGAGGCGTCATACCGGATCGCCCGGAGTGGCATTTCCAAAATATGCTTTGTGGCTTTTTTTTTTTCCCCACTTGCAAGATTGCACGAAGCATCTCTGTGCATGTACTACTACTGCTACTGAAGGTTTATCTAAATTTTTTTTTTATCTTTCACCTACAACCATACCTTTCCCAAGATTTCTTGGAGTATGTTTCTCTGTTACACGTTATTTGTCTCTCTTGTTCTTTCTCTCTCTCTCTCTCTCCCTACTTTCGTCTCACATACTCTCTCAACCTGTGTCTGCATAGAGGATAAACGTCGCCTAGGAAAATTCAGTAGAGCTCTCTCCTAGAGTATTACGCATATACGTGGGTCCTAGTGCTGCTGCCACCGTTGAGTATCTGGGTTGCGTAAATCCACGTATCCGTGTAACACGTATTACACTCGTGGTGCGGATGCTGCGTAGGAGAGTGGGGGGATGGAGAGAGACACAGATAATGTAAACGTTTGCGCGCGCACTCGATACTCTACCTAGAAGCCAGAGTTGAGCGTTACTGAATATATGGGGGATATCTTGTCAGAGGATATGGCTGTTGTTGCGCCATAAAGATGGGCTTTAGCTATGGGAGTTTAGGGGTGCCAGGTATGGCTAAGGTTGTAAGAAGCTTCTAGAAGGTTCCAAGAGATGTCGCTGCTGCTCTCCTATCTTCTCTTCCTAGTTGACTAGTAGCTGGCGTCGGGTCAATTAGTATGCATTGGAGTTGCAAAGTCACTTTTTAGGCGGGGGCTGCCCTCTCACATATTAATTGAGTTCGGTGTAACGTATCTACGTTCCTTCTTCAACCCCTTCGCCACTTACCGTGGGTGAGTGGGTGGGTGTAACGAATTGAAGAAAAACATGGCGTCGCGATTATTGCGTATGACGAAAATTTTTAATCCTTACCAATTGAGAACGTTCGTGATTTGACGTGTGACAGCATTTTTTTTCAAGCTATCAGGAATTTTAATCATATTTCAAATCGCCCGCGCAGCTCCGGTCACTGGGTCACGTGTGTTACCTTTTGACGTCACGCGCCGCCTATATAACGAATTTGGCCAATGAACCAATTAAAATGCATATCCGACTGTACGCGCCCGATTTTTATGATCTTTTCGTGATACCTCGATGAGCATTTTTTGATGGATCTTGTTACTCGAAATTGGCATAACTTTTTTTTTAAAGTGAATTACGTTTTTTTTTTTAACCATTGCACGGTGTTAGGTTAGGTCAGCAGCTGGTCGATCAATTATGGGAATTTTGAATTTTCGCTTGACAGTTCGTTGTGTAGTTTCTCATTAAAGGCCACTAACGTTCTCCCTTTTGCGTAACAATTATTATCGCTTGCACTCTTATCAGCACACACGAATTCCGCATTTGGCGTCGATCGTAACAGTCCGATCTAACCTAACACCATTTTCTTGTACCTTCGTTATTATTTATCTTGTTTTCATTCCTCGTGAATCTTCTCCTGTGGAATTTATCTTTTGATTATTTTACCCGATTTTTTCTCTCACATGCGTTAAAAAAAACACACACTCACCTGCTGGTTGGTTTATCGAACGTCTAACAAATGAACTGTGTTTGTTGCAACGGGGATGCGTGAGTAACACGAGACACCGTGATTGCTTTTTATTTCCTCACACGTGTTTTTCATCCTTGAGCATCTTCGGCGTGCAGTTGTCAAAGATGCACCGGAAACTTTGAAATGCATTTTTCAGGATCTTCTCGATATTGTATTATCGTCTTTATCTCATTGTCTTGTCATCTCACTCTCGAGTCCACTTGATTGTGCGATTGTTGTTATTGTTGCGCCTGACGCGATCAAACATAGACACACGCGGTCGTACGTGTTGTCGAACGAGTTTTGCTCGGTTCAAGATCAGCCCAAAAAAATAACTAAAAAATAAAAAACTTTTTTCTGGGGGAAAGAAAAAAAGGAAAAGTCGACAGCGTTGTTCAACGCATTGTCACAAGCACAGTTCGCACGGTCTCGCACTTATTTTTCTGTCTATTGTACATATATATATATATATATATTTCAAAAAAATATATATATCATATAACGTAGCTTACACCTCAGCACGATTATTATGATTGTTATCATTGATCCCAGAAAGAATTTGCTAGAGACAATTTGAGTGATAAAAATATATAACAATGCATTGTTGTCATATGATAGTAATCAAGAGACACAAGTGTCCGTGAAAGTAAAAGAGAGCTTAACGATAACGAGGCACAATTAATATTCGAGAAAAAAAAATTATTTTTTTTTAATTTTCGATTCTTCACCACGGTCACTAAACGTCAGTCTTTCCTTGTTTTCGTATTTTTACAGTGACGCGACGCAGCATAAAGTAGTCGGCGATCTAGAGTGAAGGTCCCCCCTCCCCCTCCCACCCCCAAGCCAGGATCTTCTCCGTTGCAACAAGCACAAGTTTCAGACTGTACTAAAGACCTGAATTTGAGACTATTTTGTAAAAAAAAAAAAAAAAAATATGCATAGCCGGACAAACGTTTTGCGGTATAACGAACCAAGATTTGAGCTCTACGTCGTGACGCTCTAGAGTGCAATAACAAAAGGGATGGGAATATATATGTATTATTATTATTATTATTATTATTATTATTATTATTATTATTATTATTATTATTAACATTGCTAATCTAAATCCAATAGAGATTAGTGATAACGGAAGAATTTTCAAGGTCGTTATCTGTTGTGCCTTTATTCGTTGAAATTTTGAAATTTACGATTTTCTCGAAGTTTCCCCATTGTTGAGGATTTTTGCAATTTTTTTTTGCAATTTTTTTTTGAAAAAATTGCGGAGCTTACAAGTATACGGATTTTTTTTTTTCGGATGACTCAGTCGATACGTGGAAACGACCTTGGGACATCTCCTAGTATAGGATTAATGAAAAGAAAAAAGTGCAATAAGAATTTTGACAGTGGGACATAATTAATTAATACGTAGACTTTTTAGCGGTAAAAAACGGAACGGGGTCTAAAGCGTGCGAATGTGCTGGGGAAGAGTGTCTCTAGAGCTTAAGAGATTTTTCATCGTTGTTAATGTTGTTTTTACGTTGCGCTTGAGAGAATAGGCAGCTAATTGTTCATTATAGAGATTCTCAGTGGTATGATTATTTTCTTCTTGTAAATACCTTTTAAGACGTAAATACGTTTTTACATCGCTCACATGGCTTTCGATACTTAAACTTTTAGTGGTATTTTATGATTTTTTGTTCAGTTTTTTTTTTTTAGAGACTTATCTATAATTTTTTATATATATATATATATCTATTGTTATTCACACTACACATACATAATACACACGATTTGTCTGTGCGGCGGTCGTTTTATGGTAGGATACCTTTGTGACTTTTCGCCTCTACCGTGGCGCATGCATGGCTGCACGTAGGAAAATGTTGAAAATGTCGCGGCGAAAGCGAAGAGTTTGTGGAGACACGGGTCTGTTTCCGAAAAAGTCCGCTAGAGCGTACGCGCGGCGCTACGGTCGAAGTTTGACTCGCTTCGTAATTTTAGATCGAAATTACGCAATTGTTGGTAAGGGGATAGTGTCTTGGTGAAATGTGGCGGATACCATGGGAATGAACGAGAGAGAGTACGAAAGAGTAAAAAAGAAAGGTCTTTCCTTTGGCAATAACTACGTAGTTCAGTAGATGGCATATTTACTATACTTAGATGCATGGAGACAAAGGACCCATTAAAATTGTTGGGATTTCAGTTGATCGTACGTTGTCGCAACACAATTGTCGTTGTCGCAACACGTTGTCAAGTTATCTGAAGTGAAATATCACAAAATGAAACAAGTCAGCGTACGATCAAATAAATTAGATCGCGATAGTCGGCTGGATCATTAATCACGGCTCCTTGTGCTTCGATGAAAAATGTAAAACATGGATTATACATATATACATATATTATCATTCGTTATCAAATTTTTTGTATTCGCGTCATGCTAGAAACAAATCTTTACATTCACACTGTCTTTGCTCATGTTTTGCTTTTGCGCCTATTCGCCATCGTCAGACACGTTTTAAATGACAGAGTGGTGATATAAAAAAAAAATTATTTTTACAACAAAAAAATCATTACGTACATTGACTGACCGACGACCGAGACGTTTATTTCGTTATGTCTTATTGTGATTCACGTAGTTGAGACGGCCATATTGTTTTTCGTACAGTTGACAAGTAGCACTTTTTCGTCAATCCAGGGTATAAAGACAGAAGGGTATATCATTGAAAAATACAAAATGACGCAGGGCAAGGCTATGACTGGGGGGCCAGGCGCAGGCTGGATGCAACAGCGCGAGGCAGTGCCCGAATTTCCGCCACTCCACGATTCAGCGGATTCCGATTCTGACCGGGAAAATGAAAAACGACCTCGCGTCTAAAAGCGGCCATTACTCACCACCCAGTACGAACCCTCCCGTATAACACGACACCGTCATCACCACCACCACAACCATCAACAATTACTACAATTTTGCCACAAGAACCACGTACACAAAGGGCTTTCGTGATTCTCTCGAAGGAGATAAAAAGAAAAAAAAAGAGAGAAAGAGAGAGTCAGTAAAAGTGAGTGTGAGAGAGAGAGAGAGAGATCTACGTGAAATTTTTTTTTTCGATTTTTTTCTCTCTCCTTTTTTTTAGTTATACATCTCTTAGCTGTTAGTGTTAAAAAAAAAAATATATATATATGATAAACACGCTCGACGGGACCTAAGCAGGGAAAGAGAGAAAAAAAAGAAAACGACGACGGTTGCTGTGCCTAATAAAATTATTTTGAAAAAAATAAAAATAAAATTTGTAAAAATTCAACCATGTCCAGGGTGAGTTGTCAAACAGATGAGGTCCCGTCGGACGCGTTTACGTGGACAATAATGCGAATTAATTGTTTGACGCGTAGGGACATCTCTTATTGTATTATGCAATTTATTGTGCGATTGTCTAAACTCACGGCGCTATTGTCATTTCTGCACATTCGTACGACTATTGTACTGTTATCGTTGCGTAACGCGTGACACGTGATTTTGGAAAAATTTCAAATCTTTTTTTTTTTAAAACGTAAACTACGTGTCGATAAACACGGACGTATATATATATATCATTACTGCTACTACCAACACACTACATATGCACAAGGCGAAGACAGATTCCCATACACACTCAATGCGCTACAGTGCGTGCGATAGTTGCGATTTTTTTTTTTTTTTTTTTTT
>NW_014333738.1:18268-79602 GCF_000341935.2 Cephus cinctus | reverse complement strand
TTTTTTTTTTTTTTTTTTTTTTTTTTTGAAAAATTGTGTGCATGATTGTAGAGAGCGAAATAATCCGTGAATCCAAAAACAAGAAGGAAAAAAAAAAAGAAAAATTCCCGTCCGCTTCCAATTTCAAGCTTATCCCTTCCTTCCTTATCCGCCCTCCCCTGCCTCCCACCGATCTATATACACATATTATATATACACGTATATATATATATATAATTTTTTAAATTGTAAACCGGCAATGAAACATCTTTTTACGTAATTAAACTTTTTTTTTTGTTTATTTCGTGAATTTTACGTTTTTATTGTTTTAATTACCATCCTCTCGACAACGCCTGTTACGCTACTGTTATATATATATATTTTTAAATTATTGCATATCTTCGGTCTTGGAACGTATTTAGACAGACACGTATTTTCATATGTTATGTATATGTATGTACATGAATCTCCAACTACACGAGCACTCGCATCTTTCGTGGTCCAAGGCTTTATTTTCGTTTATCTATTGTACCTATTACCCCTTTTTTTTTCACGTATTATCTTTCTATTCTTATTCTGCCTCATTTATTTCATTCTTCATCTTGGCGCTCGTCACGATGCGCCTTTCCAAAATTTCCCGTTTAATGAAGATGCTGAAATAATTGTTAAAGACAAAAAATTTGTTGTACACGCGTGCATTCATATGAACCCATGTATACGTGTATATATATGCCGGATTATTCGTGCACTATTTTATATTAGTGCGCTCATTTCATTTTTACAGTTAAAAACTATATTCGGGTGGTGCATGTGGGCTGAAAAACCCGGTATATATTTATGTGTGTATATATATATATATATATAGATATATGTATATGCACGCGTGCGTGACCACGCGAATGCCAGTGAATGCGTGTACGTTGTATTGTTTTTGGTGACGTATCAAAAAGAAAATATACATAACGAGCGAAAGTCACGAAACTTTCTGCGATCACAATGATGGCAAGTGAGACGAATAGACAAAAGAGTAAAAAAAAAACAGGGAAGACGGCCTGACCGCTAAGGACGCGCGTACATGTGGCGGATATGCTGTTTGCTTTCAGGAGCTGTCGCCGTGAAATCCTTAGAAGACGCGAGAAGCTTCTTGAGCGAAATTTCGTGACGCAATTGCGAGAAAAAAAAACAGAAATACGAAAAAAATTAATAGCCACGAGTTTACAAATGAAACAGGATTAAGAATTAATGCGAAAACGAAAAAAGAAAAAAAAACACGAAACTAAACCGGAGATTGACGTCGCAATACGAAGAGAGAAAGAGAATGCTAGAAAGTTATTATATATGTATATCGTAAATCCGATCACCTCACTATCTGTGATCCCGAATACTCGTCGCCACGAGAATACTTAAGAGAGGAAGAAGAAGAAGAAAGAGGTATAACGTGGCGGCCAGTAATACGAAATTAAAAATCGGTATAATGAAAATTAAACTCACCTTTAACTCGTCTCGAGTCCGGGAGTGGCGCCACTGTAGTTACCCATGAGCCATCTCTTCGGCCATAAGAGACATGTTCGTGTCCCGCGTCGTAAAAAAGTTGTAACATTTTCTTTTCTCCCGACAGTCGTCACTGTATACGCAAAATCAATTTGAAAAATTATTATCGAGTCACTGGCACTCTTAATGTTGGCGTACCTGCGCCTGAAAACCTCAGAATAAGACACACTCCCGGTATTGACGCGAGCCTAACCTCCTCAATATCAGGTATTATCCTAATCCCGTGGAACGAAAATATATATCCTATCCGGTATAAGGATTTCCTTTTCGATTCCTTTCCAGAATCCTTTCGTCCCCTCCTCGAGAACTATATGAGAGATAAACGATAACAATAAAAGATTAGGAACGCGGGATAAAGCCGAGACGTACGAGAGCGACGCGTGATGTGTACATGCGCGACGTGAGTGAAAATGGCGGTTAATTTAAAAAAAAAAAAAGAAAAAGGCGAAAGATAAAGGAACAAATAATCGAAGCAATGGCCCTGCTACACAACACAACACTGATGTATACGATTTTTCAACATGAAAATATTATATATTGTAGCTATACATATTAGAGGTATAAAAGAGAAATGAAAAGTAAAAAAAATGATGCGGATAAAAAATAGTCTCTAGGCAACTGTAACGGCTAAGGACATCATTTATTATATATATATATTAGATACGATTATTATTGCTATTGCTATTATTATTACTATGTGATTATTAATTATATTAATTAATTAATTATTATTATTATTACATGATATATTATTATTATTATCGCCTCGTATTATGCTTTTACCTTTCTTTATCTTTTTTTTTTCATCTCAATTTTATTAGTCGTACCGAAAGAGGGGATGGGAGTGTCTATGACGCCACTACCTTTTCTTTCGTATCCTCCAATTTGTCCATCGGTTCGAAATTATATCACGAGATCGATTGAGTTATTGATTTTGACTAATTATTATACGTTTGCGACGATCGAGGAGAAACTAGAAGGATAACCTAAAGAACGTAAGAGTTGGGAATATTCATTTACATTGTATAAACGGGAAAAGCGCGGAGGGTTTTGGACTCGATGGATTAAGAAGAGACAAAAAATGAAGCAAGTAACACGTGCAAGAATCCGGACGATAAAAGATCGAAGATACGAAGAGTCGATGTCCTACGGACAATTAGGGGGATAAACACTGTTGTTAAATAAATATGTCGCAGGCGGATCCAATCGGCTGATCGGATCCTCGCGGAATCGATCAGACGTCAAATAAAAGCAAAAGGAATATTGATGAAGTGTCCACCGGGAAGTCTAAGGCTCATGAGAATCCGACTGTGGCGACGCCTCAGCGATTTTTATTTCGAAAATCCGCGAAGAATCCGTTTGGCCGAGTCGTTGCGGCCCATGGCGACCAGTACAAGTGCGTTCGGCACAGCTAGTATACGAAGAAAGGGTGTAACCCGGGCGAAGCTTAAAGCATTGCCTGGGTATATCGCCCGGGCACTACCTAACATTTAATTAAAAAAAAAAAGAAAGAAAAAATACGAAAAAAACGAGATAATATGTTGAGAATGAGGGGTAATGCGTGTGTGTGTGAGAGAGAGAGGCAGGGAGAGAGTGAGTGAGAGAGGACTGTAAGAATGAGAAGGTTCAACATTTATGGATAAACGCGTATTAAAAGTATTATATTCATATTGTTCCCTTACAATGTTTTCCCCCCTTTTTCAATCCCAGTTTCTTGTTTTCCCATCCTACAATCACTCATTACGCATCCTTTTGGATAGGTATTCGTTCACGTAACAGACTTCTTGTTACGGCAAGGAAAGAACGAAAAGACGTAACGCCAGTCTGCGATTATTTTTCGCACGCTACGCGTTCCTGCAACGTGCGCGCATTTATTATTTTTATTTGATCGATTATTGCAAGCACGTTGCAGAGAGATCAGGCGATATCGGAATTTTGCTTGGACTGTCGGCGACGCGATTGCCGTGAGGGCGAAAATTTTGTTACACGAACTTAGACTGTTTCTTTTGGATTGTCACTACTTTTGACTTACTTCTTTGGGGTTAGATTTTTGTTTCTCTTGTTCATGAGTCACGCGTTATTTCTCGGTCATCTTGGCGTGCTTGGTGTTACGTGTTTGTATTCATTTAAATATATTGGATACGATAACTTCGCCCGGCGGATACTTACGTTCCTTGGCGTCGCGGCGCACGACAGTTATGACTACGAAACTCATTGTATCGATTGAAATCATTATGATAAACTCAATAAAAATGATCGCAAACAAATAGTGTTATGAACCCAATCAATTTCTCCGTGTCAAACTTTATGCACTGTTGTACTTCTAGTGTTAAACTTTCCTCATAATTTACGTGGAAAAGATTGTGGGTCTTTTAGTTGTTACGAAATTACAGGGCGCTGTACAGATTTCTTCGATTCTTGTTTCCCAATTTTGCAATTAATTATGAGCTGTGTACATTGGAACATCTGCGCCGCCAGTAGCACAAATCGGTACTACCGAGATCATGCCACCAACGGCTACTATACCGACTTTTATGTCTTTCCAACCTTTATATTTGACTGGAATGGTAATTGGACATCTTATGGGATATTGGGTCACGTAAGTTTGAGTGAGGGAACCCCTACTAAATAAGCTTTACCTATTCAAATGCTATATACAGATATATATTCTACATATCAGGATCATGAGACATAAAATATACGAGCATGTCAAGTATCCAGACCAAGGATTCTATGAGTTGTATCATATGAAATGTCGCTGGCGCTGCCACCTCTTGGCGCTTTGAAGTTATCGAAGCTAGATGGAGCCACTAGCACGAGGTAACGGTAAAGAGAGGCGCGAGTTATTGGATTTATCTTTCATACGTTGAAGGGACTCAAAGGGGAAACGCGCTATAATGAATTTCTTTTATTATCGTTATGTTCTCCCTTAACACCTCCTCTATACGAAACATGGCATTTCCTTCGAAAGTGACCGTAAACCTTAACTCACTGGCAACATGAATGATCGATAAGTGTGCCGACAGCAAGCATTTTCAATGTTTACTTAATATATTTAACGAATGCGCTTACAATCAATATTGCAGAAAGATGAAAAAAGGTAATAACGATACTTCACTTATAAGGTGAAATAATAACGACAGTTATAGATAAACACGAAATATAGTTATCAATCAAGCTACAAGTTCACAGTTTAAAGGGAGCATTTATCTCCAGTTTAAAAATGCTCTCTGCTCAGTACTCTATCATCGCTACCATAAAACTGCAATTAAAGCTAGCTCATAGTCATGCATATCGAGCTGTTACAACTCTACATGAATAATTAAACAATGCACATCCGTAACGCATCCATAACCTCACATCGAGCCACAGCGTTTTAATACTTCAATATTTCAAAGTTTATAAAGCGGAAATACGTGATCAGAATAGAAATAAATCAAATAAATAATTTTAATGACCACCAATTAATCTCACGTTACGACTTTCCTAATACTTCACTGAATAACGTTGAAAAATCATAAAACCTACCGTCGTTATCGTAATACCTGTGTTTCCCTGTGCAATTGAATTCATTAAAATTGAAAGTTCGTTACCATAAATCACCACTAGGAGATTCAAATGCGTGTTCATAATTTCCACAAGTGCAATTAGAACCGTAGAAATAATGATAAGCCTTGCCAGCTGGAACTAAGTCGTGCGAAGCTTTCTGAAGCAATTCTAATCGATTATTATGATGGCTCAAGCTCGAGCCCCTGGCTTCATGCTGATACAGGTATATATACATGCATATTTATGTTGTGCTCACACCATTCTTATAGTATACTATATAGGTTAGGATAGTTCTTGGTGTGTAGAAAAGGGTATGACACGGGCCATCAGTATTGATTCCAACTTGGACAGCGGTTTGTCTACCTGGTCCCGGGAAAAGGAGACTCCTGTTTAAATTGTCGGATAAAAGTTTTTTAAGGAGGGAAAATAATTCGAAAATATAAAAATAGTGGAAAAAACTTTATTCGGTGTGGTTTATACCTTGTGGATTTTATAGGATGTAGTCCGGATTGATAATGACGGGCTTTGAATTGATGCTCATCGAGATTTGCTCGATTCTGCAAAATGTTACGAGTAATAACAGCTGTCTGCCGAGCCAAGGTACGAATTAACGATCAAATAATAACCTATTAATTCAAATGTCTAGAACAATAACAGATCGTTAGTGTAACGTCTATTATGTTAGTCATGCACTTTACGATGGTTATTGGATTATTAAACGATGGCACTAGAGAGATTTAGATAATTGTTTAATCAATGACAGTTAATCATTGAATCAAATTGATCTGACGATCGATGTGATTGAAGGGGGATTTTTATTTTTGCCTTGAAATATTCAATATCTTTCTGGATTGAAATATTGAAATTTATTCAACTTTTATCGATTACTGATTGGCCTTTTTTTCTTGCAGTCAAAAAAGAAATTCCATCCCGCTATGACGATCAAGTATTTTCTGCCGTTGCGCCATATTTGTCTGAGACAAGAAATAATTTTCCTACGGAACTTCGAATAACGACGTTACAGGTTTGATTGATATTTGAAATTTCGTTTTTTTTTTTTGACACATTTTGGTATTTTATGTTTACGAGGCGGAGTGAGTCAAACAAAAAATTCTTCTGGTACAATCAATTGTTGGTTATAGGATCCGCCATTGTCGGGCACTAAGCTCGTAAACGGTAGTCTGGTCGGCGTTGGACATGCATTTTACATCTTCAATCTTATGCAAGCAAAATTAAATTTCACCTATAAAATAATATTGCCAGAAAGAAATATATTGGGCGATGAAAGTTCCGGTGTATTTGGATTACTTTATACAAAGGTAAAAAGTGCCGGTCAATTAATTAATTAAAATTACTTGAATTAATTGCTGATATGCGAAATTCTAGCAAGTCGATATGGCCGTGGCGTTTTTACCAGTTCTCTCAGAAGCTCATAACACCGTTAAATACGGTACTTATTTAGATGAAATGGAATGGACCATACTCATGAAACGTCCTCAAGAATCAGCAACAGGTTCCGGGCTCTTGGCACCTTTTGACACTACAGTCTGGATTCTGATTTTGATATCAGTCATAATAGTGGGACCTACAATTTATATTTTAATTTACATAAGGTCCTTGCTCGTTGACTGACAGTATTATAGAAAAAAGTTACCTAAACAAACACAATATTGTAATAATAATTTGAAATTATTTAATTACAGATCGAAAATCTCACAGGAAAAATCAGAACGTTACTCCGTAGCGACTTGTATGTGGTTTGTTTATGGTGCATTGCTTAAGCAAGGATCAACAATCTCCCCAGTAACAGGTATTAACGTTTTTTTTATGAAAGTAATTAATTTTTAAAATCAAGTCACGCATTCGTTTGAATAACATATTAAAACAGACTCAGCCAGATTGCTGTTTGCCACCTGGTGGATATTCATAACAATTTTAACGTCATTCTACACTGCGAATCTCACAGCCTTCTTGACATTGTCGCAGTTTACGTTACCGATCAAGTCGGTCGATGATTTAGCCAGTAAAGGTCAAGTATGGGTAGCAGAAAAAGGTCTCGCATTGGATATGATAGTGGCAGAGGTTAGAAGAATGATATGAAGAGATTTCCCATTAATCATAAAGATTATTTCGAGAATGATTCTATAGATTAAATTTGTCACTTACATAACAGGGTAACGAGTTGCAACCACTGAATCTTTCGACCAGCAAAGGAAAAGGTCATTTCGTGGATCTACGAAATAAATCATATTCAACCGTCATTCGTCACATTGATCAAAGTAATAAAAAAGAATGTCAAAACCCCTTTAATATACTTACCTAAGATATCACTGCAGGTATCCTAATTAAACTACTTTGTACCATTCCAGATAAAATGTTCCTGGGTGAAAAACATTTTGTTCAAGGATTGATTTTTTATGATTACATAGACAAAAGTCATAAGGGGATCGATGAAGGTAAACGCTGCACATATGTAATAATGCCAGGACACATTTTATTAAAGAGAAGAGCCTTTGCGTATCCCTTGGGCAGCCTAATAAATGTCGTCATGGACAAACAGTAAAATCTTTGAGATTAATTTCCTGCTCGTCCAAAAAAAAAAATTATTTTTAAAACCACCCACTCGGTTTGTTTCAGTATCTTAGCGTTGGTGGAGTCCGGTATAGTGAAATATATAACAACGGCTTATTTACCTGGGACAGAAATATGCCCTTTGAATTTGGGATCCAAGGAACGTCAATTGAGAAACTCGGATCTGACTATGACTTATAAAGTCGTCTTCATCGGGTTCACCGTGGCGGCAGTCGCCTTCCTTGTCGAGCTCTTGTATCTTTGCAAATGTAAAAAGAAGAAGAAGAAGAAGAATGATCGTCTAGGTAGAACGATACACGCACTTCCCATGTATGCCGCGGCACCGCCATCTGAATTTTTAAAAAGGAGTCCTCCGCCTCAATATCAGAAAGTGGCAGAGCACCAGGAGTACGCCAAGAAGCACGTCATCAACGGCAGGGATTATTACGTGGTTATCGAGCAGCACGGTGACAAGAGATTAGTGCCTGCCCGCACGCCATCTGCACTGTTGTTTCAATATACTGCGTAAAAATTGATGTGTGTTCCAGGTGTGCTGGCGGATTTTGGAAAGAGAGAAAGAAACGTGCATTTTTGGCACCATAGAAATTAACATTCTGACAACAGTTTTTTTTTACACTGAATCGTCTGTATCAATGGACGATGAATATAGCTTTTTTGATATTAATAAATTATGATTTAATATTTGCCACCCGAAACGGGGTTAATACAACGCACAGAATATTGTTAGGTGTTAAATATAAATATCAATGTGTTAAATAAAGATATGTTTGGGACCACTGTTCTGTTTTGCCTCATGCTCACTTTGATTGTTTAATGTCATAAGGAATATTATATTTTTAAGCATATTCGATTTATTCGCTTTCTGTATTCTAGGTAGTCAATTACAGGATCTTCTTATTAAATTTTTTCTTTCCTTCTTTTACTGTAAAAAGCAACAGTGGCATCTCTGTTGAGTTAAGCTCGAGTAATATCGTTTGTGCGAATTAATGACTTTTTGCAGTTATTACAAAGATGTAACTGATGTTCAAGGCACACTCCGAAGGATAATTGCGTCGATGCGAATTTATATGACAGATAGTAAAATTGCAAACAAAAGCAGAAATATTATAGTAATGTATTTATATAAACCGTATCTCAAGAACAATATTAATCATGTTATAGAATTACTTGTATCAAGCACTAACAATGTTCACCGACAATTTATGAGCTTGATCGAATTAACAGCCATGTTTGAAAACACTAGACGAAAGTCGATTTTTTAAAGAAATCACTTAACAATTAATTGGTAATTATACGTTGGCTTATTGCACGCATATTTACAATGTCTATTCCTTCATTAATTATTAATAATGACTTAGAGGCGACGAAGAATATTTTAAGCGGCAGTGTTTTATTCGTCGCAGTTTCTTTGTAATTTTACAGAAGCAAAACGTAAATTAAGCAATTTTAAGATCAGATCAATCAAATGGAGCAAGAGGTTTGAAAAATTTCTATTTAAAGGAAAATAAGTAGCTAAAATAAATTCGAACCTTAGCCGTTCTGTTATACAGTATCTTTCTCTGATCGATGATGAACATTGAAGGTATTTATTTATGACAATATCTTTTCTGCTTAACCAAATAAAGCAGAAAAGATAAACAAACAAAAAATAAAAAAAATAAAATGGCCGTGTCAAAAACTGAGGTATACGGCAAAACTTCTCAAGGCAAATCACAGTCTGAAATGTAAAGTCTGTTACTTTTCGTTTGCCTAATTTCTTTTTCTCCACCTTGCTTCATTTACCCCCTCCCTTGCAAAGCTCTATCGATTGTATTAAAAAAAAAGCCGTGCGTTAGACAAGAATCTAGAGAAACAAAACTTTACGAAAACCGCGCGCTAATAATGTATTGTCTTCTCGCGCGGTATTCTGGAACAATTTTTATAAATATGAAAATATTTCATCACTCAAGCGCTTTTATAAATATATATTTATGTAATAAATGTTTATCATAGCGTGTATATATACATATATATATACACACAGCTGCATCACTCTTCCATTCTCTCATTCTTACACGCATCTATAATATGCGATTATCACGCACTACTTTTTAGATTTCTTCTTAAGCAAAGCTTTTCGCTTCTTCTCGAGAGCTTCCATGCGAATATCCTCCAAGTCTTCCATTATTCCTGTGAACAGATAAAACAAGTCACGTCGAATTGAAACCTAACAATTACAATATTATTTGAAACATTCAAAAGCGATTTAGACTCACCAATTTTCGTGGATACGTATTCTTCCTTTAATTGTTGAGCAAAATTACTCTCCATGGCGTCATCGTCATCCTCGTAATCTCTGTATTTACTCTTGTCATAACCAAATATCTCACTAATATATTTACTATAGTCCTCAGCACCTTCTTCCGGTCCGTCATCAATAAAGTCATCGAGTTCAGAATCGTACTCGTCTTCGTCGTCATGAATGCGACCTGTTATAAATCAATAAAAAATAAAATCAAACACAGAATAACATTACAAGTCGATAAATCTAATCAAAATATTTGTATTAGTTACGTTTGTGCACTGGTCCACCCCTTCGTGCGTCTTTGTGCGACAATGGTCGTTTGACGGGCCTGATGTCACCAGGCGGAAATTGTCGCGTTTTTCCATTGGCTGGCAACGACTTTGGCTTGACATCTTGCGGTGGGAAGTGTCGAGGTTTCACGTCCTGCGATGATGAAACTTGTCGCTTTATATCCTGTGGAGGGAATGGTCTTGGTTTCACGTCTGCTGGAGGCAATTGTCTTGGTTTAACGTCCTTAGACGAATTCATCGGCTTGTCACTACTCTTTGTTGTTTTGCTGACAGATTTAGTTGCCGATGGCGCAGATGCATCAGACTTTTTAATTTTACTCTGCAACTCGAGCTTCTTCTTATTCTCTTCCTCGATGCGTCTTTTAATTTCTTCCAATTCCTTCTTCACAGCCTCGAGTTTCTTTCTTTCCTCTTGAATGAGATCCTTTTCCGAACTCTTGGAGTTCGATGTAGACAGCGTTGATGACTTTTCCTTATCCGCTTGCTTCCTCACGGAGGAAGTAGTTGTGCTTTTTGTTAAGGGCCTCTCTGTCTTTTCCGGTGATGACTTTCCGTTCGATAGTTTCGGTATTCTCCCACTTTGTGGTGGCGGCGCTTTTGCCGTAGCTGGAATCTTTGCGCTTTCAGGATTTTTCTCCCGTTGCTCCTTCCTCTCCCGCCATTCCTTTTCTTTTAAATATTCTTTCATTTGTTTCTTTGTCATGAGTCTCTCGGGTTCCTCTACCTTTGGCTTTGGCTTCGGTTCCAACACTATTGGCTCGTGCTGCTTTTTTTCGGCGAGTTTTAATAGCTGGACGAAATCTATTGGTGGCGGAGCTGGGGGACGTTTTTTTACTTTTGGTTTTTCCTCCTTGTCCTTTTCTTTTTCTTTTTCCTTATCTCTATCTCTATCTCCTGATGCTTTCTCTTTCGCATCTGGCTCAGTTTCCTTCTCAGTTAAGCTGGAAGATTTCCTTTTTCTTCGATGACCCAAAGTGTCTTCCAGTTCCTTCTGTTTCAATGCTTGTTTTACTCTGTCCTGTTATGAAAATTATTTATAAAATATCGACTGCTTATTAATGTAATATGTTCCAATTAATAGGTATTCATATGATCTGAATTCAGACCTTTGTAGATGCTATGTCCTTCACTGTTCTTTTGCCACTGTCACTAAATAATGGCTTCTCCGGAGGTAGATTGTTGTATTTATTCATCAGCTGGTTATAAAAAGCGGAAGCCTCTTGCGAGACGTATCCGTAATCGTCCTCATCAGGTTGTGATGGTCCTAGGTAATACGTATTTGTTAATTGGTTATGAATTATAACCAATTACAATGGTGAGTCATGCAAAGCTTTGTACTTCAAAGTTATAATGCCTCTCTTATCGTATATCGTCCAAGCAACTGGTTATGTAAAAACAATAAAGTTCCAAAATCTTAAAACAAATAGCGTAGCAAAGTCAATTGGGTTAATTTAAGCTGCACTCAGGTTACTAAGAAATTCTTGACTTTTGAGTTATTTTAGTTTATTGACTAGAGGCTTTGAAAGTGCTGAAGAAAATTAAACTTTGCTGTATCCTCATCCCACCATTTTCAAAGTTTCTGTGCTGCTTGAAATAAGAGAAACAGTACTTTCAAAATTTAACAAACCGCTAAATTCTATTTGAAAAATCGAAGATGAAGGATGCAACCTTGTTTTTTTTTTATTAATATGCCCGCTACACTACTCTATAAATAGGTGGCTGACCTTAGTCCCTGAGAATCCCTCTCCATGATGAGAATCAACCAAACCGCGTCACTTGCGACCACTTTAACAGAAGCCGGGAAAGTACACCGTAGTATCTCTCGCGACAAACTACGACCTGTGGGCAAAAATACTGCCCATTACATACTAGACTCTTATAGAGCATTTACCTCAAAAATTACTTTGGAACTTTATTGTTAATACACTATGTGTAACTTGTTCTTACGCACATACTGGAGACTCTATAATTGGAACATTGGGGATTCGAAATTTTAATTTGATTGAGTATTTAACTGAATTTGTTCCAAGAGTTAAGAGCATCCATTATGCTTTATCTTTCTTATAATGAACGCAAACTGGACGCATACCTGCCATAGTGACAGCAGTGTTTTCATTGTCGATAGCATCAGCCAATACAGATTTATTGGCAGATTTGCAAACTTTTAAATGCTTGTTTATTCTGCTTTGAGTTTTGTGATCACGCAAGGCCAAGAGATTCTGGAAAAAAAGATAATAATCATCACTGTTAGAAGCATTCCTCATAATGAATATTCTACTGATTGTAATAGTGAAAATACCTCTTTTTTCCTTTTTTCCTCAGAAGCCTTTCGACGCTCCTCTTCTTCTTTTCTGGCAAGAAATTTCTTGATATTCTCAGATAAATTCTTTGATTGTTTACTCTCTTTCTTGGGTGGTGTAAATTTGGTTCGGTAGCACGCAATAGGCTTTAAAAAATAGAATTTTCCATTTAGTACCACTAATCATCTCGATGATAGAACAATTGAATATGAATTCAATTACTGTCATAATTAATCAAGCAGACAAAAAAAAGAGATATATTGAACCTAAAGTTTAAAATAATATATAAATATTTCAGCATCTATCAACGTTGTAAAATTTCAATACTAATATTGGAACATAGTCTATGGTAGATTATTAAGTTTAGCTTACTGTTAATAATTTGAATCGGTGTCAAAGGGTCACAATACTAAAAAAAGGCTTAAAACTATTAAAATGAAATAACAGATACAATAAAAAAAGATATTTCGAACGTTCTGGAAACGAGGACAAAAACTTCAATGGTTTTTTTTCCTTCACAAAATGATAATACAAGCGTTAAAAACGAAAGATTTTGAAACAACAACAATAAGATCTAAGAATTGAAATAAAGACTGTCTTACCTGCTTACTGCCTTCATTTTTTTGAGCGACACTCAATAGTGTCCCAAAATCCATGGTTAAAAGTTCCGATGTAAACGCAAGACAGTTCGATATCTCAAAATTGCATAAACAGGAAAAAAAATGACCAAAGATTCACGTAAACTAACTCATCCTAACTAAACAAATCTTTGCAGAAATTTACGCAACTCTTACAATAGAGATTAGGTGTCGTATCACGGTTGTTTCTTCCGAAATTTTCCATACGGAATCGCCATGACTCGTGCGACTTATAAAAGAAGACTGACTGAATTTCAAGAGGCGAATAGTTCTTTTTGTTATTCGCCAGAGGAACCTGCCATCTAGCGTGATCTACACGAACCAATAAGAATCTAACAGTATCTCCTCAACTGGTTTCCACAGTCTGCTCACAGATGGCACCATTAGCGCACACAATCCTAGCGGCAGTCTACGAAAAAGGATAATCATCTTTTTGATGAAACGATATGGAAAGACACGTTTCTTTATGAAAACCAACGGTTCCGCAGCGACTTGTCCACTCGACGAATCAAAATCCAAACTCAGTAAATCCATAGTAAGAAAATTATATAATTGTTCTTTAATCAGAGGCATAAGAAACCATATAATTCTTCCTTCACACAATTAATGCTTTGCATAACGAAAACTTTCTCCATGTAATCCCAAGGCAATTACAAAGGCCAAAAAACTAATCTACTAACGTTGCAGAAATTTTCCCAAATCCCATAATATGACACAATTCATTACTTCAGCGCCCATTAATTAATAGCACCTATCGGCGATGTAATTGTTTAAGCGTAATACAATCCCCCATGTTTTGATATCGAATTCCACTTTACTCAGTCGATAGATAAAGAACGGGTGTCTTCCTCAGGAAGAATATTTTTCACTCTCTTCAATCTTTGGCGTCGTGTGCAAAGAACACTCTAGTCACCGATAACCGTACCATTTTCAATAATACAAATATCATTGGATTCTCATTGTTCGAATCCATCGATAATATTTCATTTGACATTTTCCAAGGATTCATCCTAATTACAACATAACAAACTATTACGTTCTTACGTTACTCCTTCAGTACCTCATTAATGAAAAAATGTATCAACGACAAACTAGAACCTTGCGATAGTCCATTACTAACACTAAACCTACCATCCACAGGTTATTTGAACCTTTTAAAGCCAAAAATACGTTTATAAAAAGTTGTCGATAGGTTAAGTGTTAACTTCTGTCACTTCCCCTTGTCCTAATTCCACATGCACCTGTTCACATCAAATAAATGTAGTCACAGGACAAATTTAACATTTACAGCTAATTCAAGCGTCTAGGAGGACGTGGCAGGGTCTAGAAATTGTTAATAACAAACTGGTCCATGATAATTTTCACATAAAATAGAATTTCGCCAGAATGATCTACAATGAATATAAAATAATATTCCTGATATAGTAGTATCTTATCATTATTAACCTATCGTTATCCGTCATATCGTGTCTCCATTATCGTTATAGAAATAATGAAAATATTTAGTGATCAATTAGTTAAAACAAGACAAAATCATATATATATATAACACTAAAGCGAAACGATCAAACGTGCTCTCAGTTTAGGATTAGCATGTAAAATTGCTTGGAATAAAGTCTCTTATCGCAGATTGCAGTAAATCGTAACTGAACGTATAAGCTACACTACCGTCATTCCTTCCCAAACCTACTGAGAGAGAAAGAGAGAGCGAGGAGGGGGGAGAGAGAGAGAGAAACTTCCTCTTTAAAGCCCTCAACGAACTTACTCCCTCACTTACCCACTGCTATACTTATATGTTCTCCTCTTATTCTTGTCAGTAGCGCTCGAGCCACCGATTGAGCAAGAACTTACTCCCAGTGGAAGTGTGGCAGTCAGTGAGTTCACGGCATAGACTTTTATTCACCTCTTAACACATTATACGAGTTTCTTCAGATAAAAGTTTCTCTTTTTAATATTATCTCCCGCGATTTGGAGGCTACGTGGACGGATAAATATAATATAACAAGAGTGCGTTGACACCGATCACGTGCCCGTTGTTATTTTTAGTTTTAAAATAATTCTTAACGCTATATACCAAGCTTTGATTATCGTTGCTAAAATTTTTGGCACGTGTAGGAATACGTTGTCTCTCTCTGTAGGCGTTTTGGTGTATATTTTTGTTCGTGCATAAAATTTCTTATTTCCTAGTATATTTTAGCTCCTCGCGTAGCTTCCTTCTAGTAGCAGTCAGAGAATTTTCTGTAAAATAATTGTTGGATTTAGTGAGATTATCGTATACGTGATAATTTACTCGTTGATCTGTTTGCATTGTTTTTGGTGGTATTACAGAATTTTCTTGAAAATATTTTTATATGCTCATTTTATCAGGGGTAGCTATATATACATATCCGTGTATTATTATCTTATGGACTAATAAACTCAGCATTGATATTGATACCATGATCATATATTTATAATGTTTTTTTTTTTTTTTTTCATGTGCTGATATAGTCAAATCGTGTTCCTGGAGATAAATTGATGTCTCGAGGGGCATATAAGTGTGAAAATTAAAATCAGAAGTGGCAGATATCAATTATTTGGACTGCAGTAATTACAGAGTAAGTAATATGAACATTAAAAGTTATTTTGTTCAAATTAGTAAATTCACAGTAGCTTTTCTTATGGGTATTGATTTATATATAACATAGGTATTATATTTGTATGGTGTCAGTATAAAAGTAGTGGATGACAAATTTGGGGTATTCTCCATAAATCCGAGGGTCAGAAATGAAGTATTTAGGTAAAGGACAAAAATTATTCATGCGTTCTGAAACATGCTAAAAATTAATTGGTGCGGAAAAGCTCGTTGATAATTGACTGTCGTTTTTCCGCGTTCGAATTCGCCCTAGTAAGTTAAGCAGAACATTTGTAAAAAAAAAAAAAAGAAAAATTAGTCAATCTAGTCAGATTTCACCGTCGATTGGTGCTCCTAATTAATATTTTTCGTGTAATCAAGGTTTGCGAGAGCGCAGCCTTAGTGCATTCGTGCAAGAAGGTCATTGCAATCGGGTCCCTTATGACAGAAAGAGTCAGCTGTTTAATTATAATTGAAAGAAAAAATATTAGACATTTTTAGATTTTCACGCAACAGTAGGTATTATCATTTGATATGATTGTTGCATGGAAACTGGGTCATCAGTGTATCAGATTAGATTCATCCGATTAACATGCCATAAATATCTTGATTCTCTTTTACGTATTTCCATCTTACTTGAAAACAATGGGATTTATGACTTTTTATAGATTTTGCAAGCTGTATTGGATAAACTTGAATAAGAGCGAGAATGAGAAGCTATTAGGGAGCGGATGTTAGCAACTAACGCTCTGATAGTTGTTGGCAACGAGAATTATTCTCTTATGGCCAGCTACCATTATCCACTTTATATTTGTCCAGACTGTATATCCGCCATTAGAAGCGGTATAGACTAATTAGACCTCCTGAATCATAATTCCAGGATAGTGTGAAAATTTGATAACGCCGAAGGTCAAGTACAGTTGGAGAGTGTACCTAAAATAATTGAATAAATAAGATAAACGAACAACTTCTACTACACAATGATAATCCATAAATGGATTTTAATAAAGTAAGAGTAATGGCATATTAACAACAAAGAAAAGGTGAACTTTGACCTGGGAAGATATGATTGTCATCCTCCTATACATTTCTTTGTTTCATTTTCCAACTATCTCTGGCTTTAATCTGTCTCATAAGACAGCCATGACTCGCTGCATGGACTTATCATCTTGACATAATAATTTGCTAAAAATTTCAAAATATTTCATCGACTATTGTCGCAGAGGAACTCTTGAAGTATATCTAGAAAGAAATTATGCGTGGTTTTACAAATAGTTTTGTTTATAGGACACCGAAGAGTAGTCTAATAACATAACAGGTATAGGTACAGTATATATAGGAGGATTGTAAAATAATAAAAAATAATTTAAACAATAAACACATGGATAAACGTCGGCCTGGATAGGTAACAATGACGATTTGATAAAGTAGGTGAACAGGATTTATGATCCCAAGGAAAAAAGCTCATTCTATTATTCATAAAGCAGATATTTACTTTGACCGACTAGCTCTTTTAAATGAAACTGTATATCGGTATCAATGATTTTGAAAATAAAAATTGGCAATAACAACAACAATGACTGCAGCTGCATGCTTTTGTTACAGGCAATCACTGAATGACCACAATGACGATTTCTATCCAGTGAATAGTGGCCGGACGGTAGTCATCAAGCCTCCTATTATTCTGTACTTAACCATTCGTCCTCCGTGGATAATTCCATCGGAATTTTCGACACGGAGAATCGAACAAGGTTCGAGTAACCAATAGCAATGGCAGTCAAGAAGTGGTTTCGCAGTCTGCAGCCCGTTCAACTCTATGTGGTGCTCTTCTTCACGACGGCCTTCTTCGTCGTGGAACTAGTAGCCAGTCACCTTACGCATGCACTGACACTGTTGCTCAATGCTTATCACATGCTCTGTAATATTGTCGCTCTGGTTGGATGTATAGCCTCGATAAAGGTACTTTCCATTCACTAAAAGTACAGTATTGAAGTGTTAATGAAAATTAGCTTGTGGCAATCGTACGAACTAGGATAGTTTATTCGTTCGGTACATTGTCAATGTATTAATTAAGATTTTTTAACAGTCCAAATCATTTATTTCAGTACGAGCAACGTGATCGCTATCAACTGGAAAGTAATAGCTGTAGTTCGCAAGGAAACTCATCGACATCCATTAACGATGAGAGTAAAGAAACATCAGTATCATTGCCACGTAGACCAACGGTAATTAGTTAATTAATGAAAAAAAAAGAAAGTAATTAAAAATTTGTTTACTCACTAATATAAACTCTTAACCAGCCATCAAAGTCCGATAGAAGAATGAAAAATACTTTTGGCTGGGCTAGAATCGACATAGTCATCATCCTCGTATGCTGCGTTCTTCATGCATCCTTTTGCTTCTCCCTCGTCGTAGAAGCTTTGCAAACCCTAGTGCACATTGATCATACAGATGCGATACATCACGTAGTTCCGGTATTCTGTATAGGAGCTGCTGGAATATTGCTGAACGTATTCTGTTACATCCTTATAGGTGGCTATACGTTTAACCAGGGTGTTTTTCTTCACGTTACCAAGCACGGGAACGTCGTCTTTAAAAAGTAAGAAATTAAGTTAATTATTTTAGTTATTCGATTATCCATACTTCATTGAACAATTGTACTAGTGTTTTTCTTACTGCCATGGACTTTACCCTTTTCTGCGGTCCATTAATATCGCTGTCAAGGACTCCGAAGGATATACGGTCTTATTCTGTTTTACGGTGACTTTTCAGGAACGTGAGCTCACAGCCTGCGAAGGACGGCGAACAGCAACTCTCTGGGCATAGTCGTTGGAGTCCCCTGGCCTTGCCCAGGAGCCAAGGCTTTCGAGAAATGTGTCGAGACGTTTTGGGATGTTTTTTTGTCACCCTGGTAGCGGTTCTGGTTTACTTTACGGATGGAGACATAGCCAAGTACTTCGATCCTGTCTTGGCTATTATTTCTGCGCTGTGTCTCTTCATGCTGAGTTATCCTTACAGTGAGAATCCTTGAGATATTTATTGATTTAGTACTGAAAGATTTGATGATCATTTTCATTAGTCCTTTGAACCCGTTGTTTTCTGTTGCAGTGAGAGAGTCTGGATATATTTTACTTCAAACGATACCAAATCATATGAATATCGATGCCTTGAAACGGGAACTTCTGATGGCCTTTCCGGGGATCGTGAATGTTCATGATTTTCATGTCTGGCAGCTTACGGGACAGAAAATTGTATCGACAGTACATATTATCTTTATGGATCCCACGGTAAAGTATATTCAATATGTACTCATGATAAGTCAGTGGACTAACCTATGTTAATTGAGAACGATTGAATGACGTTTTAGGTTTATGCGAGTATTACTGACCAAGTGACAAACTTCTTCAACGAAATGGGCATAACGCAAGTGACAATTCAACCTGAATTTGATAAGGTAAACAATAAATATTTATTGATTCAAACTTTTTATTGAAAAAAAAGTATCCAATAAATTTTAACACGAGGAATATTTTTCATTCTTAAATTATTTTTTGTTTTTTCAATCAGATGAAGCCCAAAATAGGCAAACTGGAATGTCTAATCCCCTGTCAAAGTGGACGTTGTAGTTCTCCCCAGTGCTGTACAGGGGAACAGGAGGAAGAGAATTCTTCGACAGTACATCCACCAACATTCGTCCCATGCATAAACAAGAAATTTGATAAGAAAGAAATTTTACCGTCACCTGACTTGGATTTAAAGAAATTTACGGTTGGCGAGAAGGCGCCGGAAGTTAAAGAACTTAAAGTTCCCGAGCTTTCTGAGGAGAATCGTCTTTCTACCAGTAGTTCCTGTTCGATTATAAATGAGCTGATTTCTAGTACTCAAGAAGAAGAAGAACCAATTAACGTTCCTAAAAACTCAACGTGAATATATTATATTTTTATAGAAAAAAAGAGAACACAACACAAGACTGGAGAGAACTTGAACACTCGATACTTAAAATGTGATGCAAAAGGATATATAGAAAACAAAAAAGAAAGGAATTCCTATTGTAATAGAAAGCCCATCACACCGACCAAAAATTAGGGAAATAGTAGGATTAAATAGAATGGGAATGTAATTGTATATAAACTTTAGAAAAAGCATTTAAGGGTATAGAGAAATTTCAACGATGAACAATTGAACTAATTTATTTGGTACAATGGAGGTTTCCACAAATGTTTTGCACCTAATTCAAATCGCTTTTTCAGATTTTCCTTGAAGGCAGTCAGACAAGTACTTCAGTTTCGCGCTCGATTCAGACAGAGCCATGGAATTCCATATGTAATGATTTAAAGTGATGACGTTATATCCTAGTATCTGCAACTGACGCTTGTTCATTTCATAAACTCCCTTTAGATAGGTTCCGTTATTAGAGAACGAATTGGGCCCATGTAAGATCAAGGCTGTCCTAGAAAAAAAAGAGAAAAACACGAGATTCAAGATCACTCTTATTCACCTGTATTTTTATATTTTTAAGGATTATAAGTAACTAAAGATTGTACATACAATATATTTCAGTAAATAGATCGTTCATGTTTTTATCCAGCTCATATAGATTATGTAGAAAATTAAACTTTATAATAACTTCACGTGTAAAAAACGAATATAACGATACATTGGTAGAATAAACTGGACGAATTATACTCACCCTCTGTCGTTGAAGTTCTTTTTACTTTCTTTATTCTGCACCAGAAAGTCTATCTTATGGTAATAAGGAGAGTACGCGTTAACACGAATATTTTTCTCATCTACCAACGCTGCTAGAGTTTGATCAACTTCCTTGTGGAAAATTCTCGGATTTCTGTAGTCTAGAAAAATGATTAGGAATTATATAAGAAACAGAGGGAGGATATGCCATAACCTTTAGCTATTTAAAGACTTTTACCCCTAGTCGCTTCTTCTTCGCAGTATCTCCTGTGGAACCAGGGTACATCCTCTTCAGGAAACTCAATACATACCGCACGATTTAATTTCATGAGACTATTTCGTACTCTACTGGGATACGACAAATGTGCCTTGTTCAGAATAATCTCGTCGTCGAGTGCCTGAAGAAAATCCATCGTGAAGATGAAACGTATCAAATCGCTCGACAAATGTTGAAAGTAGCAGAGTGTCAGGGCAGTCTCAATTATGAGCTTTCCTGTTATTCTATGGCGCTCTCTATAAAAATTAAAAAAAGAAAGTCTTTCGGTAACGCATTTATTTAATATATTTATTATTTATAGTACGAACCTATAAATTATCTCATTGACGACGGCTGTAAATTCGGTGATATCTTTGGGAGTATAGCCAAGTGTGTAACAAGAATTTGTAAAGTAAGCAACAGTTTGTGCAAGGACATATTCTCTGTTGTTTATAATATACTTCACTACCTTCTCTATAAGATGTGGCAGTACATATTGATTTTGAGTTATGGAAGATGTAACTTCTCGTATAATCTGGGATGTAATATTACTATCGGTCTCTTTTGTTCTACAAAAACGTATGGTGAAATTAATTCATATCGTTGAAGATTAATTAAGTAAGATTATTATATAATTTTACCTCTGCTCGATTTTTTTAAAGAACTCATTTTCTTTTTCGAATTCTCTATAGGCACAGCAACGCATTAGTAATGTGACGTGCGTCACATCTAAAGTTTCACTTTTTAATAATCTTTCCATACATTCATCCAGCATTTGATCAATTTGATTTAATTGATTGATTAATTTGGTCGACTTCTTTTCATCTTTTCTTATCTTTCGAGCTATTCTAAGATATAAAATATAATAGGAAATCAATTTCTGAGACACGCAGCGAATCTGTACTTTAAGTATGAATTATCTACGCTGGCTACCTGAGACATTGGGTAATGTAGAAGCAGTGAAAGACACTGTATTGTTCTGAGAATGAGAGTAGTTTGTCAATGACGATATCAGGAATCGCATCCTTTGATTCATTTGTTGGATAATAAGCCAGTGTAAAACCAGTTGCTCTCGTGCATTTCCAAGTTATAAAGTTGCACTCTCCATTTTGCAAATCGTTCATAAGCCATTTTAACATTTCCTTCTCGAAACCTAAATGTCGATGAAGGTTACTGTATCGATCAACGTAATAAGTGTAACTGTAAAAATATCATAAGTAATTAGAGCATTGAAGAATTTGATTTATAAGACTAATAATAATACCTGGAGAAATATTATTAAAAATGATCAAGTACAGAGTGTTATCATTTTTACTTTCACTTGATGCATTGATACACTATGAAAAATTACCTGAAACATAGTTGGAGAAGTCGTTCAATAACTTCTGGATTATTAGACGTTATTAACGATTGCATCTTTGTCCAAATTGTGTAAAATGTATTGATTACAGGGGTTTTGAAGGTCTGGTAGAGTTTTACAAAGTTTTGAACTGATATATCATTTTCAGTTGATTGAATGTGCAAGTTTTTATTCAGAAGCTTTTGAAATTTTTGACGCGAAGGGCCAAATGTAAATGGAATTAAATAACGAGCTAGGGATGATTTTGTTGTTGTGCTCACATTCTCGCTTAAAAAATTGAATGCGCTATTTTGGAATTCGTCTAATAGGCAGGATGGCTCTTGTAACTTCGAAAATATCTAAATTAAAGAAATTCTTCGATTATTACACGCTATTTTATTTATCTGAATGAATTATTAGATACTGCATTCAGTATGTACCTTGATGAGTTCGACAAGTATGTTTACATCTAAAAGATGAACCTTTCCATGAAATTGAAGCATAATATTCCTCATGGTATTATTGCACTGAAGTCTCCAGTCAGGACGATTTAAAAATGTCAAGATTGCAAGAAGAATATCTGAATTACCAGCATGTAACTTATTTTTATTCAACAAGTTCTGAACAACCATCTGATAACTGGACAGGACAGAATCTGTTACAAGCTCACGCTGAATGTTTAAGCAAAGAGTACACAAGTACATATCTACAGCAGTTGTACATCCATCTAAATAAGAAAAAATCATTAAAATAAGAAATATATTTTAAGCGATCTCATAAAACTGGTATTTTTGGAATAAATAGTAAATGAACCACAGATACATACGGAGTTTGTTTAAAACCAAGTTGAATATTGGCAGAGAGATACAGTATGTCCAATGTTCCAGTGCAAAATTCTGAATAGCTAATGAATAGCGTGCTAGGTTGATGAGAGGAATATCATCTTGCAATTTTTCCACATAATCATGAAAACGAGAAAGCAGAAGCTGGAAGGTTTCATTCTGTACAGGAACTTCTGACGCAGCTATTGCAAGTAATGACCACGTTACTTCATCCAGAGTAAATTCTTTATTATGATGTGATACTAAGTCCAAGATTTGAATATAATCATAATTACTCTCAGACAATAGACTACGAGCTTCCTTGTTGTTCCTTTGAAGCTCTCTGGTCATCAAGAGAGCATGACATACATGGGCAGCATTAAAAATATGACTATTCTCTCGTACAAAAGAGAATAATGTGGATAACGTTTCACACTTGATTATATGCATCATCATTACATCAGAGGAATTTAATTTTTCAAAACGTTTAGGATTATGAATTTCATCCAACAATTGTATAATTGGAGAATGCTTCATTTCTTGTAAGAATTCATCAGATTCCTCGCTACCTGCTCGATTGGCCCTTAGTATTAAAGGCAGCTCGATATTTGACTTGAACAACAGGTGCTTTGATAAAACGATTTGTCGACATTGTTTAAAGTATTTTGTATTCAACAGCAACCTCTTGCATTGCAACATAAGATGCCCCCTTAATATCCTGATTTGGAGCATAACTTAACCTTGTAGATCGTGATGAATCATGTATTGTAGTCTTCAACAATCAATAGAAGGCCGAATAACGTATCTATCAGTACTGCCATCACTCCAGTATTCATATATTTTAATGACAATTAATCTTATTTATAAAATCACATAGTTCTGAAAATGATATTTGCCGAAAAAAAATCTCGGACACTTCGAATTATGACGCACTGGCGCGGCTGGCGCCCTTGTAGACGAAAATCAGCTGTGTTGTTACGAATAGCTAGGGTACCTTGTTTCGAGTATCTTTATCATAGTCTATTTTCGTTTTCGTATATCGTATTTTCTTTATACAGATTTTTCGAAAAAGTACATCCATCATCTAATAGAACAAAGTGATGTATGGGAATTAAATTGGTAAAAGTTAAGAATACTGTTAAGCATTTAGATAATTATGTCATACCAATTTCCTTCATATATTCATGACGATTCTCTTCAGTCAAAAGGTAAATTATTGAGTAACAATAATTTACAAAAAACATTTGAATTTAAACCCGGTACTTGATAAGTTACGATCATGCTGATCCTAATGGTGGAGATGAAATGAGTTACTAACGAATCAAACGCACTGCGTCCTCAGTTTTCCACCAACAGAACAACATTACATAACTAGCCGATTTTATGAGAATCCTACTTGTTGGTAAATTTGTGTGTATCTATTTTGCGATGGAATACAAATGCGATATGGTTATCAAGTATGTAATATATTAATTATTAAAATAATAACCGGGTCGTTTTGCATGGTACTGTTAATTGCAACGCATAAGGAACGTTTAATTAGAACTAAAATAATTACAAGTTAAAGACCTCAATACCTCTAATAAAAACAGCAGGTGAGAAACGTTAAGAAAATCGGAAATACCGTTAAGTTCAATTCCTTCCTATGATACAATTCAAATTACATTCCTAACTGTAATTCCAATAAATTTAATCACTAAACAGAAGAATCTACTTATGCTACGATATTCGTCGACATTCGCGGAATAAGTGATTTATAAACACGTTTTCCTATATTTACATTATATATAAAATTTTTCAAAGTAAACGATACTGCAATTTATTTTATACTCCCAAAATACCCGCGATTCCCGCAAAGTTCAACAGTTATCTCTGGCCATTTTTTTTGTTTCACATGAAAATATTTTTCTTCAAAATCCACATAACACGTAACAGGCATCGCCCCCAATATCAATGAGAATTAAAAGAATCGCTATTAATAACTATATTTACCTACAGCATCTTGAACCATAATGAATTCTACAGAATCCTATACGCATTCCAAAGACCTTTTAATATTTTTATTTAAATACAGCGAACAGTAACCACAATTTAAAAAATTTATCTGCATCCTTTTATGTATTATCTAAATGTAATATGTATACATCGTTTGATTATTTCTCCCATGAATTATATGTATATGCACGACAGAACTCCCATCATCTTCAGGGCACAGTAATCGTGGTGGACAAGTAGGAGAAGTACCGGTAGTGGTAGAAATGACGTCATTTTAAGAACGATAACTTTCCTTAAACGGGTGGGGTCGACATGGTAAGTATTTCTCATCGACAACCTCGAAACTTTTTCAGTATTCCAAGCGCTTCTGTAGCATTTGCTGCTACAACCTCTTTCACATACAGTGATGTAAATCTCGTACAATTGAAGTTTGTGAGTTGTCCAGGATGACGACGCGATACATTGCATTTTACTTCCTCCTCAACATACTGATAGCTCCAGGTAAGACATACGTGTTTAATAGCTTATTAACATTCCTCGGCTAACCTACAAAATATTTCCACAGAAAATTTCATTTCACCCGTCAGCATTTTCAAGACGTCAATATATTAAGCCAGCATTTTGGTTTCACTGTGACAATATGAATATTTGGCGTTTACTGATAACTATTGGCACCTTTAATATACGTGCCTGAAACGGCCCTGAAATATCTGACGTTTCTCGTGCCTGAAACCTTGGGCTTACTCTAAATACACCTCCTGCAGTCATTACTGCTATCTTGATGACTTTACGACCTGTAAACGCATTTATACTCATTAACAAGATTTGGTAATTGTTCAATTTCTGATATTGTTTATACGATTATTTGTATTTCGAGTGCGGGTTTTGAGTCTGCGCATTCGGGTGCATTTCTTTTTGCACGTGGTCTATTACTCAGGTGCGAATCAAACGTATGGACATTTTATATATTTTTTTACCTGAATTCATCTCGAACAATTAGTCATTTGTTACGTGTTACTTCTTTACTCAAAGAACCTTGACACTTATGCTTCACTGACGAATGCACTGAATCATCCATGTTTTTATTCAATAGCTTCAGGGCTGTTGAGGGTAGCTAAAGAAAATATGTAATTGTTGTAATTCACATATACAGTCGGAATTTATTTCATTTTATCTACATAAATCCTCAGTCTTTCACTCTTACGGATTTAATTATTATTTCATCAGTAGAAAATACGTCACGCTCCGAATTACTCATGTCGCGCATTCCATGATGACTGCATACTCTTCGTCCTGAATCTTGGTAATTTTTACCTATAACACTTGTCAGCCATATTACGTATGAAATAGACGTCATTATGACAATAAATTTCAAATTATTGCAAACTCTTTTTACTGCAGTAATTTATGTATTATAATTTAGCAAATTTATCACAGTTAATGGGAAGATAAATTTTTTATTTATACCTTTCATTCTTTAACGACTGAATTGTAAATGTATACATGTAGCTCTGTTATCCGAGAAAAATAAGTAAATCAATCATATTTATTTGTTTATTCTCATTATCGCAAATTCTGGTTAAAAAAAAAACTATTCCAGATGTGATATTCATAGGACTATCAAGTGAACCTCATACCGAAAGATACAGATGCTCTAATCTTTTCTGAAACATCTGGTCAATGCTCCGCCCCAAAAAAAGGGCCGTCTTATCTGCGTTGAAAATATTTGGCAAGCATCACTTGTCTTAGAAAAAATGTTTCTTGATTATTTAGACAAAAAATAGACCAGGTCCTCCCAACTTTCCGATTAACAAATAAACAAATTTCCTTGGTTGACAATAATAAATGTCTTGAACCACGAAAAAATAACAATTCGTATCGAATCCACGTGGACGGGAAACGGCGGCAAAATGAGTCAAAAAATTTGAAACACGCATGCTAGTCAAAACATAAGATTTCAACTGTTTATTATTAATAATCTTCTCTCCTCTTCAATATTTTATTTCTCTTGAGTACAGTAATAATTTTCGTCTGCGTTATGCTTATTTTCAATTCAGTCAAATCATTCGATCCATCTTCACCTATCATGTAATTTTAATATACATCATTATTTTTACCCAGCTAATCACCGTCGTTCTTACAATTCTTTTGCGAACGTACTATACAGTTTCTTTCTGGATGTTCGTAATAGTGCTCGGTCAGTCCGTTTTGTACATTCAGATAAGAGATTATCACAAGAGGAAAAAAAAGACTTCCTCCGAGTTTGTCTCGCCTCCCACTGTACACGAGAGAGGGAATAAACATCGCGGGACATTCCCAGGACATTGCGGCTTATGTTGCTGCGCAATGGGAATTACTGAGAAACATTAATTAACCTCCGCGTTTTCAGATCCAGAATGATTTAAGATGGCCAAAAACATGCTCTTGGATTCAATAAAATATTAAATTTTATTTTTAAAAATTCTTTATTTTTCAATGTTCACAGTGCATCTGGAACCACTAAGCATCGGTGAGAACGAGTCCTTCGTAGTGCAAGAGGGTAGTGCCTTGGAATTGCAATGTAGATTTGGTCCTGATTCCCACTTTAGCTTTCCCAAACTGAGTACTGAATTCGTGAGTGTTCGAATACATTGTAAAGAATTTTTGCGTTTATTTATTTATATTTTAATTCTACCTTCTCATGACAGAACGTTACAACCGATTGGAATATTTCTGATGGTGTATTTTATCGTCCTCGTACTGAACACGGGGACACCGGCTGGTACGGATGTGCTCCTCAGGATGTCACCCTGGATCCTGATGATCGTCAACAACCATCCACAGCCTGGTCTTACGTATACGTTAAATGTAACTAAACAAATATATTAATAGGCATTCGGGATAAACGTCCGAAAAGCGCATACCGCCGATGAATCTGAACGCCATTTTGAGTATGAAAGTCAAAAAAGAACCTCTTTTCGTTCGGTGTGCATAATCGCGCATTCCTAACCGATTTAGGCTATTTTAGCTTTCCCCAGAAAGGGTATTCGCGTGTGTACAGCGGAGATTAGGAACTGTGGGGTAGGAACACACATATACCCTTTCTGGGGAAAGCTAAAATAGTCTAAATCGGTTAGGAATGCGCGATTATGCACACCGAACGAAAAGAGGTTCTTCTTTGACTTTCATACTCAAAATGGCGTTTGCGCCAATTTTCGTTACGATATTCGTGATTAAAAGGTCAAAATACGTTATTATACCAAATTTCAGATCGATCGGCGATATGCGCTTTTCGGAAGTACACCCGGCATTTGAATAATTGACAAAAGTTATGCTGGGAAACATTTTTATTTTACAGCAGAGAAAAATCTGTTCGCTGTTGCATCAGATGACGTCTGGAGTTTCACAGTCGGTGCTGGTGAAACATTAGTTATCCCTTGCAGACCCACTTCGCCGGATTATCCTGTAAAATTGTATGAAAGTGGAAACGTACGTAAATTGGAAGCTGAACACTATTTATCTGAATTTAATGAATTTTTCTTATTTCTTTTCAATGTTACAGGAATTGACTCTCAACGACAATAGATTGTTCGATCCGAGAGTTGGTTTTATATGGAAGAACATAAAGATAAAGAATAGCAATTTTTATAAATGTACCGTTGAGCACAATGATTTTACGCTTGACATTTTTTGTCATATAAAAGTTGAAGGTAATAGAGAGAGAAAGAGAGAGAGGTAGTGTCTATAGATATATTGGTATGATTTTGATTTATTTTTATTTCTTCTTGATTATTTAGCCAATGTAAAACTTAATTTGCCGCACATTTACAATGAAAGTATTGGGCACGTAGTTTGGGGAGAAAATTTAAAAGCAAATTGTACAGTCAATGTTGGACACGGTTCTTTTAACCTTCAGTGGATACCGCCTAATAATGTGAGTTTCTGGTCGATCCAAGATTAAGTACAATGATTAATAAAATTAATGAACCTTATGTATTTCTATCATCAGAGCAGCAGATTTCACGAGAGGCTATATGTGGAACCAAAGAGCAGCGGTAAAACGGCCATTATCGAAATGACCATAACTGATGTTCGGGACGAAGACAAGGGGACATATATATGTAAAGTGTCTAATCCATACGAAGAGCGATCGACCTCCATAGATATTAAGATCTATGGTAATTTCTTTGAACTGTACACAATTTCAGAGAGCCTTAATTTAATTATTTATCTTATTAATAAAACCGTCCTATATTTTCAGATCCATTTGACACGTATATTAAACTGAAGTCACAAGGGGATCAGACGTATTTTGAGTCTCCAGCAGGTGGCAGCATCTCATCGGTCGTATACTATGATGCTTATCCACAGCCTACATTACAATGGTAAATTTAATTTGGCTGAGTATAAGAACATTCAATCTAAAGACAGTCTCTTCTTCATAGGATTGGACCAGATAACAGAACAATAACATCTTCTGAGAATTATGAGGTTAACATTACGAACAGGTATATCAAACTTGAAATGAAAAATTTAGCCACAAAGCACATGGGAAATTATACTCTGGTGGCAACTAATCGTAATAACACTGCGACTTTGAACATTACTGTGGTAGTCACATGTAAGATGATTCTTTTTTTTTTCTACTTATTCCATCCAAATTGAAGATATGAATTATTCACGGCATTTTTATTTTTTTATATTTCAGCAAAACCTGTAACACTTATGGAACCCATTCTGCCTTATTACAAACCTAGCAGTTTGACGTCAATTAATTGTCACGCCGCTTCTTATCCTAAAGCGAACATTTCCTGGCAATATATTCACTGTCCAGAGACCTACCCCTGCGACGAAGAACTTCAGATCACTGAAGACCTTACGGTAAATTAATTTTTAAACCTGATAAATCTACGTACAAAATAGCAGGCAGGCAACGAATGATAGGAACCGACAAAACTTGTATCCTTGATTCAGAATTCGACACTGAAACCCGTGGAAGATCGTACCGCAGTCATTTCTACTGTGACTCTTATGGTGAATACGACTGGACGTATTGTTTGCATTGCTAGTAATCCACGTGGAGTAGTGAATTCTACAGAAGTTCTTTTCGTATCAGGTAATAAATAGTGTATGATTGATAATTCATTAAAATGCGGTACTTTTTTTTCTGTATGCGGTAAATATTTTATCCTTGATTATTGTATTCAGACGGTGAGGGGATATTCGGGTTGGATCGACCTAAGTCAAATATTGTAGAAGGTGACGATTTCGAATTGACTTGTACATCCTCGGTTTACAATTATACCGATAAGTTGGAGTGGTATGATCAAAACAAACAACCCATTGAAGAAACCGGTACGGTTACTTCATACGAATCGATTGTCTGTATGTTTTATATATTTTTTCTATAATGTTTTTTTATGCTTTAGAGAGACTGAAAATTGTTACTAGCAACACTATGTTTACGCACAGATCTACGTTGAGTATTCGAAATGTCAGTAAGAACGATATGAATATTTTCATTTGCGCCGGGGTACCCAATGACTCTGAGAGACCCAATTACCAATATTACAATCTTACTGTCTTTGGTAAATGAAATCAAATTGAAGATTCTTATACTTCTTAAAAATAGATTGTTACCAGTACAGTGTCTCTTATATGGTATTTTTAGATTCAAAAGAACCTTTTTTCGAAGAAACAAACATGAACGAGACTGAGATAACTTTTGATCTGAATGCGAACAAACGTAACGTGTATTTATTGTGTAATATCGGTGGAATGCCAGTACCTACTGTAACGTGGTACAAGGTAAAGGATAATAAGTAACAAATGAGCCACATTAATGAATTGTTTCTTAAGGTGATGAAGTAATTGCATATTATTTTTTTCAATTAGAATGACGAGATTATCAAAGAAAATGACCAGTTTAAATTTTACAATGAGCATGAACTTTATATCAAATTCTTACTGGAACGAGACGAGGGCAAGTACACGTGTCGTGGAACAAATCGAATTGGCGAAATTGAAACTTTCCAACGGATTCTGATAAAGAGTGAGTGTAGATGAAGCAAGTTTTAAATATTTGTTGAGCTTGCGATATTTGTCTTTTTATTAGAATTTTTATGTAATTTCAATTATTTTTAATTTCTAGAAAAACCAACATCCCCGATTCTCATCGTGTCTGTCGTTGTCCTCATAATTATTTGTTTTATTCTGATGACGGTTTTCTTCATCAAGTTCCGCCGCGAGAAGGTATCATAGTGTATAGATTAAACTTATGATTTTTGCTTAGTGTTTGATTTGGTAATTATTTTTTAAATGACATTTTGAATATAAATAGATCATGAGGAAGGAACTGATTGAAGCCGGATTAATGCATTTCGAGGAAGGAGCAATGGAGTGTTTGAATCCTGATTTGACAGTGGACGACCAAGCTGAATTGTTGCCCTATGATAAAAAATGGGAATTTCCACGAGAACGTTTGAAATTGGGTAATTTGTTAAATTAATCAATTAAAGAGGTGTAGTCGCATTAATCCAATGTAATTAAAATTTATGGATTTCTTCATCGAACAGGAAAGCAATTGGGTTCTGGTGCTTTTGGTGTTGTGATGAAGGCCGAAGCTCAAGGAATTAGCGAAGATGAATCAGTGACGACTGTTGCTGTAAAGATGGTTCGTAGAGGCACAGATCCAACTTATATTCGTGCTTTGGCAAGTGAACTGAAGATTATGGTCCATCTTGGAAAGCATCTGAACGTAGTGAATCTTCTTGGAGCCTGTACGAAGAATATTGCGAAACGTGAGCCTTGCAGGAAGCGATAAAAATCAAATTTACACTGATTTAATCAGTATAATAATTATCGATTTAATCTCTAGGAGAATTGTTTGTAATTGTGGAATATTGTCGTTTCGGAAATTTGCACAACTATCTACTACGTCACAGAGCCGATTTCATTAATCAAATTGATCCAACAACTGGAAAGATCGATCCTTCGATTGGTCAGGAATTTTTGACAAGGTCAACCAGTATCTGTAGTAGCAACAGGTAATTGTTTAAATATAAATTTATCTGTTAACTATATCATAACTCTTGTTTAATCAGTGGTGGTTAATTACGATATAATTGAAGGCTGCATGACGATTGATTAACTTAACGGTGAAGTGGAAGATTATCAAAGGGCCATGATAACAGCATGACGGTGGTTGGTTAACACTTTCTTTCTTCACAGCAGGTTAAAATACGCGGCATTAACCTTTTCTCGCAGTCTCAGTGCTACTTCCGGCGGAAGTGGCGGTGAACCGATGGATTACAGAGAGGGAACTGATTCTCAAGGAGTGAGTATGTCTCCCGATGGATGCATCATGAGTAACAATTCATCTCAACCTGGATGGCGCTCGAATTATCGTGGTGATTACAAAGATCAAAATTTGAAACCAATCTGCACTCAGGATTTATTATCTTGGGCTTATCAAGTAGCAGGTGGAATGGAGTATCTTAGCTGTAGAAAGGTATACGATAGATGATTTATAAAGTTAACAATGCGAATATTAAGGATAAACAAATGTATTAATAAATGTTATACTTTTATAAAAAGGTGCTGCATGGAGATTTAGCCGCAAGAAACATTTTGCTGGCCGAAAACAATGTAGTCAAGATCTGTGACTTTGGCCTGGCTAAATCAATGTACAAGGACGACAATTACAAGAAGAAAGGAGATAGTCCATTGCCAATAAAGTGGATGGCGATAGAATCGATAAGGGATCGTATATTCTCGACGCAGTCAGATATTTGGTCCTTCGGCATCGTCCTATGGGAGTTCTTCACGTTAGCCGAGACGCCATATCCCGGTATGGAAGCTGAGAAGCAGTATCAGAAATTAATAGAAGGCTACCGTATGGAACAGCCGGAATATGCTACAAAGGAAGTGTAAGATTGAACAAAATTATAACGACCATTTGACTTCTCCGAAGTCTATTTTATTATTAAGGACCTCAGGAGTGCAGATTGATCTTAAATTTCAGGTACGAGATTATGACACAATGTTGGAAAGCCAAGCCAACCCTGAGACCGACGTTTCCTAAGCTAGTGGAGAGCATCGGGAACCTTCTAGAAGAGAGCGTGAAGACGGTAGATAAAAATTTAGTTAGATTAAAGAATGTTCAGTAAAATTTTCTAATGATTTTAATATTGATTTTTTTTATGGTTTAGCGCTATCTCGAGCTCAATGTGCCTTATATGGATATGAATACCATAACCTTTGAAACGGGAAAGAGTGACTATCTGACGATGATGTCCGCACCCGATCATACTGCTTTGTCCTCAACGGTTCCTGATTATGTCAATTCGCCAATAACGTTGACATCCAATAACTCGTATTTATTGATGAGTCCCACAAATGTCACAGAGGATTCAGGAATTTTCAGTCCTAGGCCGGACGTCACTAAATCTCACTTCGCGTTCCCTTCGGTGGACCAGACAGCTGATTTACCAGAGGATTTGGAAATGACTCCGATGCTTCCAGAAAACTCAGACTACTTAAAACCAATCGATGTACAACAACGAAGGGCAGAGTTTGCTAAGCAACGTCAGAATCAAAGCAGACAAGATAAGCCTCAATCAGACTACACGAATGCGCCACTTGTAAGCGTGGACAAAAATTCAGATAATTTAAACAGATCCTTGGAAAAGGATTTGACGGACTTAAAAAACTTTGGAACACCGATTATCAGGACGCAGGATAATTATGTCAATATGCCCAAACAGAAGAGTGATCTTCGTAAGGATCCAGTTAACAGTTTTAGTAATCCCAGTTATGTGATTATCAATGACAAGGATCAGACAAGAATCTAAAATACATTTACTTGGGACTCGCGTGGGCCACGTCGAAAGTCCCTGTGTTGTGTTTTATATTGTTTTATTCGGTATATTTAATCGGAGTCTGGATTGAAATTTTTAAAGATTTTACGTAATGTTGAATAGTCTTGTGGGACTCTATGGACATCGAGACATTTTATCCTTTTTGAGAAAAAATAATATCGGGTGTTACCATTGAAATGAGTTCTTTTTCATGTACAAAACAAATGGCCGGTTTACTTGAGATTTATTAAACTATTTGACCTCACAGTGCCATCATCTGCTCTGCTCAGAGATCAAATTTAGTATTACTTAGTTTTTAAAGCTAGTCAAGTGACGAGAATTTTTTACGATTTTACACAAACTCCGTGAACAAATAATAATTTTAGTTGTAACGCATTGACACGTACTTATATTAATTATATAAGAAAATACGCTTAGTTCTTAATATTGTAGATCGAAAAAGCAAGTATTTTCATCTTTATTGTACTTAGAAAACATTATAAGTTCGGAAACATAATTTCCTCATTGATCCTGATAGAATAAGGAACATCGTGAATGCTCGTATTATTTTGAATTTTTCTGCCATTTTTAACAATATCTTCTATCAGATCTTTTTTGTATCTCAACCATCTAAAAGAATATCATTATCCAATCTCGGTGTTCGAACGTACACTAATTTTAATAACTGGACTACGGATGAAAATAACATTTTTTTTTATTGATAGGTATACAATTTCGTACCTCCTGTTGCGCACGAATTTTTCAAAAAGCTTCTCTGTGCTCGGATATTTCGAGTCCAAAAACAATTTAACACGTTCCCAAATATTTGCTCTATTATGTTCCAAGAGCCAATAACGTGGTACCAATAAACATTTCATTCGCGTAATCGATACTATTCTTCGGTTCATCATTTTTTCACCTGTCAACCAAAGAAATGGTAAATATTGTCTTAAAATTCCTGAAATCAGAATTCATCGAAATTTTAAATTACCAAGACCGAAGCAGGCACCACGGTGAAATTGGCAAATTTTCATAAAAACTGTTCGCACATTTTTTGGATATTGTTGAAGAGAAATCGAAGATGGTTCTCTCATCAACATTTCAGCAACATCTGTTATCTCGTGCCACTGATTGACCTGTAAATTATCAACGCTATTAAAATTGTACTGACTTGAATATATAAAAAAATTATTAAAACTCACAACGTCCTGTAACGTCATCGTTACAATACTCATCCTATCTACATCAATATTTCCAGTAGGTCTCATGGACAATAAAACTTGAGTATAATCGATATCCGATAGCGAACCAATATCAGATTGATTGATTTTCATCAATGAGCTCTGAATGATTAATGAATCTTTAATTGTCTGATCAATTAAGAGGCAATAATAAAAACATCATAAAATCGTACCTCTTCTTGCTGACTTACTGAATCAGTTCCCTCATTAGAATTTGTCTTATCAATTAAATTAAGATCTACTGGCTTATATAAACGATATTTATGTTCTCTCCTTTTTATTTGTTCATGCACCAACATATGTTCTATCAGACGACATTCGCCTTCTAGAACGAAATAAACAGAATTTACCATTCCCTTTCCATCGCCTAGCAATACCTGATACAAATTAATTAATCGGATTAATCAATATCTTAATTACAGAGAGTATATATGTTCCATCACAAACACTTACTTCATTGGGTTCGAAATGTTTGATACGACTTAATATACAGCATTCTCGAATCGTATTCTCATTCCATCCTTTGAAGTAATTGAAATTTATTAAAGCATCGCGCAATTCGTCCCATTCTTCAAGTAAAGTGGGTCTAAGAATCTTATCAAAGTCTTCAAGCGTTATATACAAGAGATCCACGGGAGCTGTTTACAAAAAAATATACTTATTAGTTATATCGTAAACTCTGTGTACAATTTAATTAATAAACGAATAATAATACTTTTGCTAACGACTGTAGCTGTCCTTGGAATTGAATAAAGCAATGCTATCTCACCAAACATGTCTCCAGGACTCATGGTACCAACATTTATTTCCGTGGCATCACCTGCGTATTGTATAGTGCAAGACGAAAGTGTTGTAGTATAAATAAAATTTTTAAAAATAATTTTGACAAATTCGTTAAGTCTACTTTGTACAATGAACCTGTAATGTTGTTCATGACGATGCGGGACAAGTTGACTTCGCCATTAAGGATGTAATAAAGTGCAAAAGCCTTGTGACCTTGTCGCACTATGACCCTTCCTGGACCGAGATACTGATAGCGACAAACAGCCGTAATTGATTCCTTTATTTCTTCAGAATATCGTTTGAAAGCTTGAAAATTTTTTAAAATTTGTGAAATATGATTTCTATTCTCTCTGGTACGTTGTCCGGGTTTGGTTAATAGAATTGAGCGATCCTAAAAAATTGTGGTAAATAATATAATAATATATCAATAAGGATATTCTACAATGATTTGGAGTTAGATGAAGATTTTTTTATATTAACCTGTAACGTAAGGCCTCGTTTTTCTGGGCCTGTTTTTTGCTGTGCCTTTTTAACGTTTCTCGTTACGTCATCGACGGCTTCTTCGACGGTTGGTTCGGCCGTTATCCAGCTCATATATTCAAATACCAGTCTCACTGCTGCACGAAACAGGTATCTTCCTCGTAATTTTCCAACCTTAATTTTAATTGTATAATCTATTTTAGCAATAGTTTTGAATTTATTGAGTTTCTTTAATACTTTTTATTACCATTTCGTGTACTGTCTTCTTCTTTATCACCTGACTTAAATCGGCTCGCAAGGAACTTTTCTTTCGGAGAAGAGACATCGTGCTCTTGTGTTACGAGTTTATTTCTTCGCGGATAATTTACTGATTCACAAGATTCCGTCGTAGCAACAAAAATTTAATGTCTACTGTAAGTGGAATTTGGCTTAATCTCTACGCAGTGTTTTGTCAATAAATGTAATATAAGGTATGCCTTTTATGCTACTGAAACACGGAATATGGCGCAATATAAACTATATATTCTTTCAGTCATCTTTAGCTAAGAAATAACAAAAGATTAATTAATACCCAGTCGTTTGTACGCGGTACAGATTTAGAAACAATTGTTACTAATTATTATTGCTTTTTGTATTATACCATATGTAAAAAAGCTGATGGCGAATTCTATTGCACAGAGAATGACAATTCATATTTAACGTTGAGCGCCATTATCTACGCTATTGGCCGCTACATCCGGGTGCATACACAGTCAAAGCTTTGTTTGTGTCTTGCCTTGCGAAAATTATATTTTCTCCGAATAAAAAATGGTAAGTATAACTCTGATTTGCAAAATATTATTAGTTTTGTTTAAGGGATTATAAGAATTTGTAGAATATATTATATTTATTTCTATACGAATGATATTGAACATATTGTGTTACTCCCAATCATAGAGGTTATAAAAAACTTACTGTCATCCTTGCTGCACATGTCAATCAATATTCTATTTGTATATAATAATTTGCTGAAAAACGAATATCTTTAATTGTTTGGTTTTTGCAGAGTTTCGGCTTACCATCCCTTAAGGTCAAACCTAGCCAACCTAGCGAGTTTAGTGTTGGTGTTGGCGATGGAGTCTATGGTATTCAAAGTCCGATGGTTGCTGGGTAAGAATTACTTGAATAAATTATTTTTGATTATTCTTTTTTAATCACCAAACTGTATGCTTTGATTCTTGAATGGATAGGTTAGCTGCTACAAAGTCTAGCCTTGGCTTCTCTCATCCGTTGGAAGCTTCGGAAAGAAATGTATGTTTAACTTTAACTTTTTAATCACTGTTATTGGTACTGACATACATTTTTTTCAATTAGTTTCACAAGAACCAGCAGCGTATGCAAATGATCATGCTGCGCAATGCACAAGGACTTCATGCACCAATGAGGTTAGCAATGGAACTCAAAGCTGCAGACAACATCGGTCGACTACCATTCCTTCCATCATCTTGTATGATGCGTGATGTCCTTCTAGGACGTGATGAGGAAATTGGGTTAGTTTGATTCTTTGTTCTCTTTATTCTGAGCCTTTGATTAAGGACTTATTTTTTAACCTTAATGATATTTTATGTAACAGTTTTGAGGACATTCTGAATGCTGCCGAATTTAGAGAACAGGTTGGTCAACCACATGCTGTTGTGGAGAAAAGTCTTGGTATACTGTAAGCATAGTTATGGGTAACTAAATTTATTAAATTCTGAACGCAAGAATTACTGAGAGCTTTGCGTATCAATGTATTTGTATTTAATTACTGCATCTCAAACTGTTCAAAGGAGTAACAATAATTCTTAATTGAATTAAATAAAAGAGGGAAAGAATTCTTAATAAGCACAACACTATTGCCTGCTCAGTTATTTCTTTTATGTATTCACGCATTGGACCAAACAAGGTCATCAATTCTTATCCTACATATTTTCTTCACCTCATTTATTCCAGTATTCAGTTCCTCGGTGCGACTATTTTTAAGTCTATTTTCTATTCCCTCAAAAATAGTCGCGACTTTGTTCCTGCGCGCGCAAATTACAAATGGAAATTGAAATTTTTCCTTATACCTGAAACAACCGATACAAAATTTTTCATTTCATCCAGCTCCCGCATAAATTTAATACGAAAATATTAAATGATCCCTATTACTGATTACTTACAAATAATTGTAATTATTAAGTGTCTGCTTTTCTTCCTTCGTTAATGCATCGAGACCTGCAGACTTTTGTTCATTCGACGATTCCTGTGTAAGTTTTCCCACTTCAGCCAATTTTCCAGCCAAATCCGGATGTTTAAGTAAAACAGATTCTTTTCCTGTTAAGAATCAATATCGCTCAATGATCTATGTCAAGTAAATAATAATTTTTCACATTTTACTCAAATATGTTTCTCACCAGTATCATCCAAATTTTCCAAATAGTCATCAAACGATTTTTTTAAGGCCTCTTTATTTACAAATGGCCTTTTTGAAACCACAGCTCGAGCAGCTTCCGGGCAGTGCTCAACGACATTTCCAAAAAGCCAATCGAATTGTTCAAGTGGCAGAGCATTTACCTCTGCTATGCTTAAAATTCCACCGGCTGACATTACTTCAATAAGAAACCTAAAATTCCGTTCTGTAACGATGAAAGTTACATTTAGCGTAAAATAATATTTTCCGAACTACTCACAACTATAAAATATAAGTTATTAAATCAAATTTACTCTGTTCTTCCTTGCAATGTACGCGTCGGAGTGTCAAGTGATTACATCTTGGCTGGTAAGAAAAGTTGAGCCAAAGTTCAAGCGATTATCAGTAATAAGTCTAACAAATAAAGTACTCCACTTTTGAATGTAGCAATCATTCCTATCACTTTTAGCCATTGAAACATTCCACATTTTTTAAACTTATTATATAAAATTGCATTGACAAATATACAATTCAATACATATTTAAAAAAACAGAGTCTGAAATGAAAATTACACATATATACACATTATATTTACATAATTTGAAGTATGATCTTCATAGCATCTTGCAGAAATTCTGTCCTGATAAGTAGTTCCCGTTGTTACCGACCTGTAGCAAATGAATCGGCATCTTACCAAATGCGATCTTAAACTGCCTTTTACCTTATCGCATCGCAAGAGGAACCACCAAAATGTTCTGTATCCATTCTTCCTTTTACTCGGTCCATTCGTGATCTTAAAAACTCAGTCGGTAACTCGATCTACAGTTACCCCGACACTAAACCATGTAAGATGCCTCCATATATTTTCAGTTGACGCTTATACGAATATTATACCAGATATTAACCATATCATATCTTGATTATTAGGACCAGTTACTGGCACATGCCGCCCATTGGGGATACAGCTATAAGGAAAAGAAGGAAGAATATCGACCATATGTCTCCTGGCAGTTTCTTTAAGAGAAGGAAGCTAAAAAGGAAAAGACGAAGAACACAATATCTCATGTACTCGTATCATGAGCTAGCACAGATAATGTACATAAGTACGATAGGAAGTGAATGATAAGACAGGGTAAGACGTCGGGAAGCAGGAGACACGTATTCAATTAAGAAGACAAGCAATTTTCTCGTAATGCAGTCATAATGGGTGACGCGTGGGTAACGACAGGGCGCGCGTGGTCGTCGCTCCTACATTTTTGATAATTACAAAAGTAAGTATGACGTGCAGATGCGTACACGCAGGACGCTCGATTCAAGTAAGCCGGATCTTGACATTTTGTTGATTAATTTTCAACCGTAATTACACTTGTCGTTGCAAATTCATCCTTATACACTGTAGATATTAAATCTATATCTTTTATATGATTCTTCCTGAGAATTCAAACTCGCATTGGTTCGTCATTGAGGTTAGACCTCATTAGACTAAGTACCACCTCGTAAATGTATCAGGGCATAAATCTCGGAGGCATACTTAGCCGGATGTCCCGAGCATTATAAATTTTAGTTCTCTCCCAGCGCTAGAGACTTGTATTAACATTCCTCAGGCGCTACTGTAGCCGTTGGCATTTATAATCCACGAAGTAAAAAAACCGTCCGTGTTGTACGAAGAAATTTGAAAAATGTATCGGACACGCGGGTAAACTTTCGAGCGTTAAATTCAAATATTGTTATCGGCGCCACCTGTCGTGCGTTCAGCGAAACATGTTTACGTACAATACATTTGGTGCATGACATATTTTTTTAACAGAGCAGATAAAATTTATGGCTTTCACCAGTAAGCCATTTGTATCTTCAATGAAAATAATTTCTGCTCAAACTGCATTGGCCTTACGTTCCAACCAGTTTCACTGTTAAGGATCTGACGACGTTTATCGATCGGTGGTATATCGATCTCTTGCTAAAATACGAAAGAGGTCGCACTCGTCCCCGGACGGTCATGCAATTTCTATTTGTAGACACTGCAGATTTATAGGGTCGTACAAAAATAGTTATTAGTGGCGAAATAACGCTCGTTAAATCCTTAACGACGCCTCGTTACCACATTTTATTGTTGATTGCTACAGAAAAGAATCAAGGGAAAGATTTTTCATAATTTTATCGAAAGAAAATCTTGAAAATATTTTTGACGAAATAATAAAAAGACTGATTGATATTTATTTTGACAGCGTGTACCTACACATAAGATGAATGACGTACAACGTGTAACGATAGTCATTTGAAAAATCCCGCCTAAAATTGAAAATCACAAATTCAAAAAAAAAAGCTAATCAAATGCGGGATTATGAGTCAGTCGTAGTACTCGTTCCAAAGTAAGAACATGCAACGTGTGTCTCTTTGTTTCTTTTTATTTTCTATGCCCGCCCACACGTCAATTTATTCGAGGAAGAGGCCGGACGAGTCCCACTGGGTATCCACTAACAAGAAGCGACATCACCAGGAACATTTGTGCGTAGGTAATACTTGCCGACATATTTACGAGCTCTTTTACGTAATCTGTAATCGGTAATCTCAGTCGACTTCCTCTCCGATGGACATAACAGGTGGTCGTACATGAATTCTTCTTTTATGCCTTCGATCCCAAGTCGATGAAGCGTTTTGACAATCTTTTTTTTTACTGCGTAATTCAAAATATATCTACGGTAATATTCGTATCTACGTGGATGCGCGACGGTTGAATAATTTCTATAGCTTTGTAGGGGGACTGAACGGTAGGCGTGACGTAGTAATCCTTTGTTTTGTCTAGAGGCGATATGAACATTTTCCTCACGGCACAGATCCGCCAATTGCTCGATAAGGAGGAAAAGAGGTTAACAAATTTTATTTATAATTTGGTACAATTTTTTTTATCACATTTAAAAAACTATTTTTTATGTCGCACTGTGAAGGGTCCTTTACGTCCTGATCGATTTCATCGAAACGGGCGAGGAGAAGAAGAGGTTAGGATTCTCGTCTTCTGTAATCTTCCTGGACTTCCTGTCTGGAGCATTTTGAAATTGGATGACTCTGGTTGGTCACACTGATTTTATTTTTATTATCTAACGCTCTGACGATCTTCTAGAAATTCGATACTTCGATTGGTCAGTAAATCGAGATAGGTACCGGGTAAGGATCGGATGGACCAAAAGGTAGGAGATCCAATGTGGAGGGATGATGGTCCAGTGGATTGTGGGATGTTATGTGAGTTATGCAATAATTATTTTTTTTCGTTCTCTTTCTTTCTTTTTTTTTTATTAAGGATATCCAGTATGCGCAGGGTGTACAGAGTAATTTTTATTCGAATGAAGCCAAGTGATCTGTAAATCCTTCGATATCAAAATCCTGACTTCCGGTCGATAAGCCAGCACGAAGCTTGAACTTTATATTCCCACTTTAGTCCCAACGTGCGATCCCTTGTGTTTACAGCAAAAGAGCATGTACCGGAGGTTCCAAGTTTAACTTGCAAATTTACTCCGGCTTAGGTCAATTTATGCAGTAAAAAATGGGCAGACGTGCATGGCGAATGAATATGAGTGTCTCTTGGTGGCGGCGACTGGTAACCAGGACTTCCCCTATTTCGATGTTAGAATATTTAGACATTATCGAAGGAAAATCGATTTTATGGCTGTATTCAAATTTACGTTTTCGGCGGGAATTTCAAATATTCATTAGAGTCTAAATTCGAGGTTATTACGAATATAATTTTTTTGAGGGGTGATATTTGAATTTTATATCTCAAGTCGGTAGTGGGGTGGACATTTTTTTTTGTTACGACAGAAAAATTCATATGTATAATGCAAACTGCATAATAGAATGAGAATATTTTTATTAATTAAATTTTTCTTAACCGCGCGATTCTCGGCAAGACTAAACCAATAATATTTGCGTTTCGCTTTCGCATAATACATAATAAGAAGACTTTGTGCACGGTAAAAATATCGTGGAATGCATGACAGACGAATAAACGTCTCGCTATGATGTTTTAGCTGGTAAATTATTTTAGCCCGGACTCGAACCAAGTTCCGTAATACTTCGAAACGTAGTTGGGAAATATTCCGTGAGACTTTTCAAATAAATGTTCATAAGATGAATTCAAACTGGGAAAACTCGGAGCAATGAACGTTCGAATAAATTCTCTTAAAGGGACATGACGGGTTTTATGATTCAATAAAATAAACTTGAATTAAACTAGCGCTGACATCGAAGATATTACTAGACGAATAAAATGGTATGAAACTGAAGTTGACAATTTTTCTTATTTTTCATATTCGAGGTAAATGAAATTTTTTTTAACGAAAATCCATTAAAAATTATTTTATTTTATTTTTTACATACTCTCCAGATCCTTAAATGTATATTCTTCTCGGTTTGAAAACCATAAACGACTTTTAACCTTCGCTGCGAAATATGCGAAATCCTTGTTTTACGCTCGTAACAATAATTCGCGTTTACGCATCCTGTAAACTTCACGGCAATTGCGTAGCTTTCTTCGTACACTCGTCATTGTGTACTTTAGCCATATTCGTTCGTCCCTCGTTTATTTGCCTCTCATTTCCAATGTTAACCACTTGTGCGCATGCGCGAAATTCAATATATCTTTCGCGAGAAATCTTTTTTACCGACATTCAAACATTCTTCGTTTATCATGACCAACTAATTGCGTGCATGTATTTGCATTGGACTTAAGCATTATTCGCGGGGGAGAAAGTAAAAACTAAATATCGATTTGATCTTTTCTTCCCATGCTGTTCAAGGAAAGGATTGGATCACGAGTCACGCTGAATGCCTGTATATCTTTCTCTTCGTAATGTTGGCTGACTGCATAATGCATGAACTGGCCATCTTCTCGGACGAGCGAGTTTCATGGATTCCAAGAGGATTTCGGTATACGTAAAAGTACATACAGCTTGACACAGTTTCATGTATGAAAAGTCTAGGGACTTTTGTGCCTGAATTAATTGTGTCACAAATTCCCAGCCTGACTTGGTTATCGCTGAGATACGAGTAACGGACGGCAATGAAGGTGAATGAATATTTGTTACATATCAAAATACCAAAAGTGCATTTTTTTAATTTTATGCACCAAGTGCAGCTACGGTTAAGAACTGTATTTATAATAGAAATGTATTTCAAATAGTAGGTCAAGTGATACCAACGTGAAATCTCATTGGTCCAGATTAGTCCATCTAAAATAATGCACTTTCGTTCAAGCCTGCAAGCTACTAATATTGTTCAATTTTTTTTTTTAGATTCTGCCTGCACTCTGCACTTTGAAAAGTTTCATCCAAACTCCCGTTTCACCCTGTGCTCCAACTTTTCTTGTCGCACGACGAATAACCCGGACATTGGTGACTTTTAGTTTGCCCACAACGCTATTTATTTGCTAAAAGTTGTCTTGGGAAAAAAAAATTAAATATCCATGTAGCATTTGAATTTTACGTATATTCAACAAACTTTATTATATTCAAGAAAATATGACAAACAGTTTTTTATTTTTTCCATTCGTCACAGCAGCAAATTTATACACGCTTGTTTCTATATAATTAATTTCGTTGACGTATTAATTATTGGTTTCCTCTTTTCAGATAATTTTCAGCTGTTATACAAAATTTGAATATTTTGTACATCCATGTAATTTTGACTCTCTGGATCACACACGCAGTGCCTAAACGTAAACGGCGATTCGTAGCAGCGCTGGTTCTTCATTGGGACAGCAAATAGGAGGCAGTGGAATTACGAAAATTACGATCGTAAAAATCGATCGTAAAAGTCGCTCGCGGATGGTTAACAGTGTTTTTAAAAAAGCCAAAAAAAAAGAAAATTTCAAAAAAAAATTAAGAGCCATGAAATAGGCTCCGATGTGGGGTAAAAGCCCCCCTCCTCGAAACCCCGCACAAAAATCTAAAAATAGACGCGTAAAGATCGCCTAAGGAGCCGATCTTTTTTTATAGTCATCATAAAGACAAAACTTTACTCAATAACCTTTGTTTTTAGTATTGATCGACATACAGTGGCTATGGAATTTTGCCCTAACATTTTTATTGATACCTAATTTTATTCGAATCGAGATCAACGCCCTTAACGTGAATGAATTTTTCAACCTAATAAAAATTTCTATTTATATTTCAATTTCAAGTTAACAACACGTGTCAGCACTCTGTCGTTACTACCGGTTAACACATATCGGATCGTCCACGTTGAATGCAGTATGTAAGTATCGTCAATACAATTCAATCAAAAGGGTTTATTCGTTTTCTCATACAGGAATCGTTCGCAGAATTTGACGTACCGTCTTGCATATATCGAACGTAGCTGACAGCAGCTATATACCAATGGGTACCAATATACATGCAGCTATATACCTATGGATACCAATGGATACCAACCATCGCAAAGAAGGCTGATCGCGAAGCAACGCACGTTCGCCAATTTCTCGCAAGGTTTACGCGTCTAGGTATGCCATAAGTCGTGAGTATATATATACAGTGAGCAACAGTCTGAACAACTTGACAGTAAAAAATCCATATTTGCAGAAGAAGCAGCATGAACGACAACGAAGGAGCTGGAGAATGGCTTCTCGTACAGTAGAAAGAAAAACGAATTTGTCAATAGTGGATTAAGTGTAACATTTTTTGTTGGCTGGAACGTTCATTGATTTATTTTTCGTATTGGCACCGGCTGTGTTTTACGAGGAAAAACAGAAGAGACGAATAAGGAAATTTTTCTAGGGTCAATGTATGATACAACCAGGTCAATTTATCGATACACTTGTCTTGCCGATCGATACTGTTGCTACGTTGCATATTTCGATACCAAAGTACACCCTGTAGATTCGAGATCGTCGAGGGTGCTTGTACTGAACAATGAGGAATTAATAGGGATCCGCGTGCTATAAAACGTCCAACAGATAAGGGTTCGTTGCATGGAGTCGAGACTGCAACTATACTTGTGCTTGTACAATAGATAGTGTCTGAAGAGTAGAAGGATCACGTAGACATAACCTAGCTTAACTTAAGTATAGATGTACGTACAGAGACTAGATCAAATTTGATAGTCCCTGTAGATCTCAGTGTAGTAAAAAGAGACTGGTATAATAAACAGGTTAGTAAGAAATACAGAGGTAGAGTATTTTGGGATTTATATGAAAATTAGTGAAAATGCTAATTTAATTCCTTAAGATTTAACCATTTAGATATTTTCTTAAGGTTAGTCAGGAGCAACTTTGTCTAAGAGTGGCACTTTTGGATAGGTGTGTATAACCAAGGTTTCGTGGCAGTATTCTTTCAAGTGGTAGACGTAACTTGATATGTACCTACAAATAGTGGTTAAGCACTGAAAGTGATCTTAGTCGAGTGTACGTTAAACACAGATACGATTTTTATCTTTGAATCGATTTTGGATTAATTGAATTTCGATTTTTCGATTGAAATTTTTATTACGACCTAGATTATGCTTTTGGGAATACAAATCGATTGTCATTTATCGATATAGTCAGTCGTTGAGAATTATTCGTAATTTGAATTTCCCGCCAATTCCTATGTAGTTCTGTATACAAGCAGGGGATTCCCCGTAGTTTAACTTCTGTTGGTTAACGCCAAATATTAATTTAACATATCTCACTGCCGTTATTACGTTTCTTTGTAGGCTGGTCTCTTCTTGGATACAGTCTGACCTATACGAAGATGGTTAGTTATGCATGCAAGGGGCCAAGATAGCAAGATGACACATAAAAGTACTCGAGTGTGAAGACTCGACACTTCGGTCTTCGTCTTGACGAGAGCCAAGAGGACCAACCCAGTAGAACCCAGACCAAGCCAGCCAGCCGACCCTCCACGAATAAGAGGACGTCTCCGAGTAAAGAGATTCCTCGATAGGGTTTTTACTTGGCCTTGGGTCAGTGTACCCCGATGACCCTGGGTCCTTTTGGGACCCTCGGCATTCATGCCCACGAAGCTGTCACGTCCCTGGCGACGTCATTGAAAATTTGACGTCAGTATCGCAGCTACTGGCGAACTACAGGTATAAGAAAAAAATCAATCACAGTAAAACCTGTACGAATGACGTAAGAAAATATGAAGGATAATTATTTAAAATATTTAAATTGATTTTATAACAAAATTACAACGCGTTAGCTTCTAGGCGGGAAATTTGAATTTATATTTAATTAATTATATATCAATTATACTTAATTACTTAAGTATCAAATTTTTTTGGATTTATACTATTTAACGCTAACTTTATTTCTTTTCGTTCATTTCAGATGATCAAAACTATCAAAGCGTCCTGTCAATTTCTTCGTTCGCCAGCCAAGAGAAATACATTCCGAGGATTCTGGATTCCACGTTGCTTTTATCTCGTCGACAAGTTGTTCTCACAACGAGTGACTGGGAGACCAAATGAGAGAGAGAGAGAGAGAGAGAGAGAGAGAGTGAGTGAGTGGTCTCACGCATTCTCATACCGTTTCCTTTCTCTCTTTCTCTTTTAATCTCCTTTTTCTATTTCTACTTATATGCTCCTAAGATTCTCTTTCTTCGTCTACGTTATTACGTTTCCCTCTCGATAAGAAAGAGAAAAGCATTCGATTTCATTCCTGGTATACACGTTGCGGGTAATGCGATGTTTTTAGATTTTTGTGAAAGCTCACGTGTAACGCAACACCCATTCTTATTTATTGCGTTCGCTCTCGGTATTCGTATTCTTCGTCCCAGTTGGTATTTCAATGATTTAATCGATTTTTACCAACAGACAATTTTTTGTCCTATCCCTTATCCGCCCACGTAAAAACAATATGGACAAAAATGAAATAGTATCAGACACGGAGGAAAAAAAATTTCAAAAATATTTTCTCACCATTCAAATCTTTTTGGTATCGAGTAATGACAATTACGAATATATTATTAATTATTTATTATCCAACGACACGCTGATATATGAAATTAAGTCCTTCGAAGTTTTCTCCCGTTTGGAGATGAGACAAATTTTTTTTTCTTATTCAAGCGCACTTGAGAACAGATGGTAATTAAAAGAAAAAATCGTCATATCATTTCATCTGTCATCTGTCATATCCATATAGCGACAATGTAAATCTCAAACGTATTAGAATATTTTTTGGATTTTTATTTCAACACTTTTTGTTGTCATAACCTATTAAAACTCATTAGGCTTTTAATCAATACTATAAAAACACGTTTCGAAGTCTAGACTATGTATAGGTCCATATACTTTATACACAGCATCACTGATATTATATATATAGTAACAAATACTGACAACAACTCTCATTACGAGACTCATCACGAATGGCGGCTCATTCACGCGAGTATAAAGATAATTTTTATCCGTTCCCAGCGAGTCCCGACGATTCAACCGGCGATTCATACGATGAGAGCCCATTACTCTGTATTTGTGATATACGGTTCTTTTGGGTAGGTTAACGTTTTTTTATTTCCGCTCCCTTTGCCTTACACCTTTTTCATATTGTATAAGGGTATATATGTATATATATTTCGTTCTTTTTTAAAACTTGATCATTTAATCGCGGCTACGCATTTTTCTCATCTAATTGAGACAGGCGACCTGAATATATTATCGTTCGATCGTTATACGTTTTCAGTTTTTTTATTTCTGTCAAGCTATAAGCATCTGGAGTAATATAAGCTTTAGGGTATTAGTGTCCCTGCTGTTTGATTCGTAAAATTTATTTTTATGATTTTAAATTGAGTTTTCTCAATTTTTTTTGTAGTCTCGACCAACCGAGTAAGGCTTTACTTGATTTCAGAAGCACTTTATATTCGTGTCTGTGTTTAATTGAGTGTAATAGTAAAAAAAGATTCTATTGGTGAAAAAACGTAATTTCGGAATTTCACGTGGCGTGAGAATTCCTTGTGGGAAAGTCTGTAAAATCTTTAACGTACGTTCACCACTGGAATTATGATCAGTCGAAGCGATGGGAATGAAGCAAAAAAATGGCGAAAAATGCCACAAATGTGTTGTACCGCGACAGGAAGAAATTATTAAGGAAAGTAATAGAGGGGGGGACGGAGGAAGAAACTCGTGAGAGTAAATTTGATTTCGTCAATTGGCACGAAAAAAAATAAAATCGCGTGGGAATTCCAGGGTGAGGCTGTCCGGTATTCAAATATGAGAAAAAGAGAAATAAAAAAGAAAAAGCTAAGGAGACAATATTTGTTTCGTCTATCGTCTGAGGAAATGTAATCGCAAGGAAATCTTCATTGGATCAAAAACGCAACGTAACATTATTAGGGATTTGTTGACCGTGCGAGAAATAAGTTCCAATGCAAATTAACACTGAGCCACGTGTGGTCCGGCCTTCGGTAAGAAAGAACGAGAAATATAAAAAGAAGCAAGAACACCTTAGTCGTATCTTTTTATGCTCGTGTATCGGACAAAGGAATACGTATACGGTGAGAAAATGATATTGGGATTGTTAAATAAATTAATCAGAGCAACAAAGATTCTAATATAACCTTAGTATTGAATGGTAAAGACAAATGTATAGGAATTCACCTAGATAGGAAGCTATATATTCCACGTTGATTCTTCGAAGGATTAAGAAATGTCGCTAACCTGTGTTACACGTAGAATTAACAGGAATATATGCTTGTGACGTGTATAAGGTGCTACAAAATAGAATAATGAGTCTTATATGTACGTAGGTAATGCATATTTCTATGTACAGTCTGCTTATTATTTTGTGTATATATAGATATAGATTTATACATAATTTACCTGTCGTCTAGGTTTGCTTTCCATAACGTTAGAATCTAGTACCTAAGAACGACGACGGTGGCGCCACCGTCGCACGGCCTTCCAGCCTGGACGACAATCGGCCTCGTTCAAGGAAGTTCAGTCTCGCTGCGACCGCTCTCGGGGTCGTATCGTTGTTTTACGAAGTTCGTGTTTCGAGCGGGTCCACGTGTTGTTTTATACCCGTTCGCGAAACTTTGCAAACTTCTTGCACGTATCCGCGTCTCGGGTAGGCTCGATTTGTTGGAGTTTTCGCGCGTGTGTGACTGTGACAGTGCACGACGAGGATCGGCCGATTGAGAGCATCGTGTAGTGAGTACTTGCTTTTAAGAAGTATAGTTTTAAGAAGCTTTTTTTTGTTCACTTCAAGCGTAGTTGGTTTGAGAGAGACTTTAGGATTTGTAAGATTTATTTATTCGGAACTTCATATATTTCTTTATTACGATCGATCGCAGTATCGTTGTGGGGGTGAATTTAATTTTTCTTGTCACTCTGCATTGCGTCAATGAAACTTTGAAAATGATAATGACTGTTTTTTTGTGATACTGTCACGGAGTTTGTCGAATATTATTGTATTTATTGCTTATCGTTTCGGATTATTATAAATTATTTTCTGAAGCTCTGGTTCTCTTGGAGATATCTTTGGCCGGTTGAGATTGTGATTTAATCGTTATAAGTATATTGTGTAAACGTAATAGTGGCTGTAAACATAATAATGGCATAGGCGTGATTGGAATGAAGGAAATTTATATAAATAATGGACTTCGATATAGCTCGGCTTTAATCTAGCTATAATGACAGGTACGAGACATATATAAACGTATACGAAGATTTATTTTAATTTTTGTAACATATAAAATACGAAATATAAATTTTGCCTTATAATATAGACGTTCTTACAAGCGGAAAGATCAAATAGATGAACCGCAGAGCTGCCCTTATGGACGCTTAAAATATCGTTGGAATTCTCATCCCGCGAGGACTTTCCATTCTTTATAGAGTTGCTTTCGGTAAGGGGAAAAAAAAAATATTCAGTCCCCCCGGCAGAAATTGTGCGATTTTTTACGACAGCTATTTCTCTTCACACCATTCCATTTTTTGTTTTATTAAATAAAAATAAAGACTCTCACTAGCTCGATAATTCTTGCTAAACTTCATTAACGCGAAATTTTCAGCACAATCGGAAATTCCATTTAGTCTTGAAAATCTGCAATGTTTTTATATCGCGTGGCGTCTTGCAAAAAATCGCAAAGCATAATTGGCGAAAATTATTTTAGAATACGGGAACATGGTTCTAATTGCAAATGCATCGATATGTCATTCAGTATGATTTTTTGTTTTTCGTCTAGACAAGTTTCTAGAGAAACATCTGTGGCTGAGTCAAAGTCAATGAATAAAAATTACTAGTTGATAAATATACCGAACAGTATCGTCTGGATAATTAATTAAAATGAGCCAATCACTCATTTCACGCCTCTGCGAGATTCTCATCTTGCCTCAAGGTTAATATACGATATGGCTGAGGAGGCTTCCTCTTAAATTAATATAGTGACAGCATCTGGTTAGGGTATTGGCAAAAATTAGATTTTGTTTGAGAAACAGGACCATACTGTAGATAATTGCATTTGCAATGGATTATGATAATTATTCGTCCCAGCATCCCTGCTGGAGCCCAGGAGTAACTATATTAAAAAAATAAATTGTTGTGGCTGACTGGATGATTATTTTTAAATGAAATTTTATTTTTTAATAATTATATACGAATTTTATCCTCTACCTTTTCTATTTGATAATTACAATGCAGGCCAAAGGAAACACACAGAATGCATAGAAGTTGAAATTAATTCAATAAAAAGATGCACTCTGGGTGGGATTAATTGGAGAAGTGCAGCGTACATTAATTAATTTACGGATTTAATATAATCTCGTAGAAAATTTACGTTGACCCAGATGGACCCAAAGCCATTTACTCGATTTTGAGAAAATGCACGATAAAATTGAAATTGGTAATAAAATTATATTACGTTAATCCCAATTTCATTATGATATACGTGATATTTAAGTTTATTTTTGAAAAAATCAATGCCTTCGTCAATTCGTATGATTTCGTGTCACGAAAATGATGGAAAATTGTAAAAAAAGAAAAATCGTATCATTCAATGTTTTTCCTGCATCTCCCGTTCTCGTTTATTGTATATAAATCATTGCGGGAGTCTCGGCAGCGCGTGACAGCTGTGGACTTTGTGAGGAAGTCGGAAGCGACGGGATTGTCGGTTGAGCAAGATACGAAAACTGAAGTTGTTTTTTTTTATTATTAAAATTGAAGGGGCAAAAATGGTATGGATGGCGATGGTGGCGCTCTTGGTGGCCAAATAACGAAGTTAACGAGTCTCGCTTAGCCCATCGTCACTGACAGCCAATGGAACGAAGAAAGAAGCATACGAATCGAGGGATTATATTTTGCTATAGTTTTCTGGATTGCAAACCGTTGTCACAAATGTTTGCATCGAGAGTCGCGACACGTAGGTACATTTTAGCGGGAATATGTGAATTTTAAAGAACGCGACTCGCTCGGAGATTCGCTCGTTGAAATTATTTTTTAAATGACCCAGGGACCATTTTTTTTTAACGATACAAAATTCGTAACGCACCGCGAACGACATTCGCTATTCGTACAGAGAACACCGATCCCACGGCGTCCATTTCAGAAGCACCGCAGACTCGAGTTGGCAGTATAAAAGCAAAAAGGATGGAAAACCGACAAGACGTCTGGCCGAATGGTCAGCGGTACGTCGTGTTGCCGTAGTACGAAATTTGCATGGAAACATTTTTATTTTAATTAAAACATAAAATTTTTTAAAATTATCTCAACCAGCTTTGATCCATTTTTTAATTTCACGGAAATATATTTGATAAAAAAATTTTTTTTTCACGAAACCAATGTCGAGTCACGTCGGAAAGCTCAAGAGAAAATGTGAAATAAGGTGACGAAAAGGTTAACGGAAAGCAATTTAAGTAGAGTCTGACCTCTGACTGTCTTATACTTCTTTCAAGACATTTAACCGACACGCATTGTCCCTATGGTCAGATTTAAATGACATTACGTCACCTTAGGTGTTAGATTCCAGTTAAACATTCTCAGGACCGTAACTCGACTCATGACCGCCCGTGGCGCTTCGTATGGTGCCCCCTCTACCTATTGTCCTTCGGTACCCTATGACGTCCCCTATGGTTTTTCATGGCGTAAAAATTGTCACGTCAATATCTATGCGTTTTTATTCCTGCGAATTATTTCAGTAATTTCAGTATCGTTCACGAATGATGAATTGTCATGTTCTTGGCTTTTGATTCCGTGTCACGGAAGGAAATAAGACTAGTCTTTTTCGTGTGTCGGTCTTGAAATTGTCGGACAGAAGTCTGACAAATTTCTGGGATGACTAACGACTGCTCATTAATCATGGCATTAAGCCCGTTTTCGCGACGTCTCAATTTATCCCGTTTCCAACTAGACGACTTCGTGCTAACGAGTTTCTTATGTGCGAAACAAATTTTGCGTTTGTTTGAAATTTTTTTTTTTTTTCAAATTTTTCGAGCACAAAGGGCTTTTACAGCGGATATGCGCAACTCCGTTATTTCGAGTACTTCATTTCGTTGGGAAAGACTTTGATCTTGGATTATTTAACGAATTTTTTTGACTCGATAAAATTTGGATTTTTTTACTTTTGCTTGTCATTGATCCTCTGCGTCAACTACGAGCTGGTTTTTTTTTTATGAATTCTGGAAAAACGTGGTGATTGAAATTTTTCAAAAAATGTCAAAGATTCTTTTTCCTCAAATTTTTCGATGGTCCATATTGTATACGTGTGCTTTTTTTTTATGTGAGTGGCCAATTACGAAATAAAAATGGCCGTGCCTGTTTAATTAATAACATTATTGCGTGGGATCGCTAATGAAGTGGACGCTTTAACGAGATGGCCACTTCGTGAAACGGCCAAAAGAGATTTGACGGTGATTCTCGATTTAATTAATGAAATGAGAAAATTTCGGGCCTGCTAAAAGAAAAGTAAATTCCTTTGGATTTCATTGTATCCTTAGTCATTCTCATGATTTACGTCTTCCTGTATGCTTCGTATCGATAGCGCTGCTTCACGAATTTACGAAGTATTTTCTACGGACTTGAAACGGATCCTAAACCGGGAGAAAATTTGAAAAATTTTATCTTACTAGAAATTCATAATTTTGTAAAAATATTGGTAAATTTTTTTTTTCGACTTAAAAGTCTCATAGTTAATTTTTCTCGTTTTTTCTCTTTACAGCCCATTTCCGGTACGTTGGAGCAATCTCTACCGGGCAGCCGTTCTATCTGAAAATCGCATACAGGGTGTCCTGTTAACACCGTGGACAAAAGGATGCCCATGGTGCCGCGTGCCTCGATGGACTAGCATACCTTGTGGAATTCCAAAGCATCGCCATTTTTTTCCACGGGCTGCTGCAACGTCTCAGGTAGACTTACACAGGCGCCATTGTTCCTTTTATTATTTCTCTCAGCCACTCGCAATCTCGTGTCTCATCTCTCGAGTACTCTCCTTCAATCATAAATCCTCGCTCGATCCGGTCTTGTAAATTCGTTTTCAAAAAAATTTTTTTTTTTTTGTTTACATTCGATTAAATTAATCGTCAAGCGAATTAACCGTCGCGCAGAAAAACGGTGCACGTTGAATTTGATTATTGGATATCAGTGAAAATTACCGACGAGACGTTAGAGACAATTGAATCCCATTTGAAAATAATTGATGCTCGTATAACTACTTGAAGTACGGCGATAGTCGGCAATAACAATAACAGTAACGCGTCTTGCGCTCACTTCGTGTCTTCGTTAAAGAAAACTATTGGCGAAGGAAGCGCCAGAGGGCGACACTGCGAATAGCAGATCCGGAGCGCGTATAACGTGACCCGTGCTTGTCGCCAACTTCAGACGAGTGAAAAGAGTCGGGAGCGCCGATGAAAATATCAAGGACATTCGAATTGTTTGAGTAAAGAAAGAAAAAAAATACGTGGGGACGTTAAGGTTTGCCCGTAAATTTAATTAAAGCAAAAGTCATCGGATCTTTCCAATTAAGACGGTACGAGAGGGAACTTAAAGAGAGGCTGGCTGAAAGAGTCTAGGGCGACAATGGAAAATTTCAAGTGGCGCGCTCTGGCGTTTCCACTACGAAACACACTTTTTTTTTTCTCGAATATTTTTTCTCCCGAAAATGTCAAGGCTTTTTTTTTCTTTTTTTTTCCCCGTCATTCGCCCATATCGATTTTCAAATCGACGCGAATTTTCCCGCCTTGGTTCTTCGGCAAAATTGACATTTTGCTTGCGCGTGGCTGAGCGTAACGTTATTCAAAATTAATTTGCATGGTTAATCGAGCACAATGCTTTTTCGGACGTCACCCTGTATACAATAGCCATGCGTGATACACGATATATCACTCTGTGCTTATATCCAATGTATTGAATATATCTATTCGATTGTGTATAGGGGGTAGCCGTATGCGGCCATTGAACGAAAGACCTATATTTCTTGGCTGAAATGAAATTTGTATTTCTATGGATTACGCTATATTTTTTTTCCCTTGCTTATTTTCGTTTTCCCGAAAATTGTCAAAACCCACAAGGTCCACGGTTATAGATTGATATATATATATATATATATTTTTTTTTCTAAGATATTTCTTTCGCACTCGCAATGGCCTGAACACGTGACGTCAGTATTTGCCGAATAGGCGGCGGAGAGAAATCATTCCCTACCCTATTTACCGTCTACCCCTCATAACTTTTAGTATTGAGCCTCCTGGCGAAGAATCAGACGCTCGCCATCTCCCGGGAAACGTGTCGAATGGTTTCTTCTCGTAGGCTAGAAATAAATTTGAGGTTAGTCGACTGAGGACAAGACCGATGCACGAATAGACAAGCGGTTCGCCGTGTAATAAGCTTGTAAATTTGAATATGCTAATGGCGCCGGTCGGCTAACCAGCGAACGAAAGGATTATTGGAGGGGGGCAGCGGCGTCGGAATTAAACAAAAAAAAAAAACAATCGACAATATCTCACGTGACCAGACGTACCGTGACTAATATCTCGGACGAGAAAATATTTTTTGATTTTTTTTTTTCTGTAACGCCTATTTTCTTCATAGCATTCGATATCTCTGACGAAACGACGATACTTGGGTTTGTGTAATTTTTTTTTTTTTGAAAATATCAATTATACAGCTTTTATGTAAATTTGCAAAAAATTTTTTATAACCGGGCAAATATCCAGGATTTATTCGTGCGTTACAATTTATTACTCTAGGCCGACTTACCTTGGAAGTCATCGGACCGTGGTACGCGTGCGTGATTTTTTTTTTTTTTTTTTTTTCAAAATTCCCGATGGCGAAAAATTTCTGTCCAGTCGCCATGTTTAATCTCCGCTCGTCTTTCGCCGTTTACTTTCTTAATGTTATTCTCAACTATTTTCAATATCAGGATTAATATACCCTGTGTATCTTTACGCGCGAGCAATTAATAACTTTGTGTCGATGATTCGATAAAATTATTCGATAAATCATTACGCGGGCGATTTTTGATATTTGAAAAATTTTGATAAATTTTATGTAGATGCGTGATCAATGGGAGGTTCGGCACGTGTAATCTATTAGGAAGGAAAATTGTAGCCCGATTTCAATAATTTGTATGGTTATTCAAAATGGTGAAATTTATTATCCAAACTGATTTTTTAATGACGAAAACCGGTTCGCTCGCCATTCACGAATGAATCTTGTCCAGTTTTCAGGCTGAAATTATTATTTTCATATGCCGATCGAACGTGAACTCATAGTCGAATTAATAATTAGTAAGTCACGCAAAGGGAATTATCGATTAATCAGGACTGGATTTCTCAACGATCTATATACCCGGTGTCAATTTATCCTCTGACAATTAAGTAAATGCCCTTGTTAATTAATGGCTACGTTAAATAGATCGACGATAAAGGGCAATGCTGTTTTACGTTTCCTGTGTATATGCATATAGGAGGGATAAATATATTTAGATTTATTGGGAATAATTAATATTGATAACGAGCAGCAATTTGGCTCTTTAGAGATTTATCAATGAACTATATACATATATATATATATATTGATGACGTAACCTCTCTCATATGGCCGTTAATCACGCAACACATTCCTCCAATCAGATAATTCGTTATCAGAATATCGATTACGCGACGGTTAATCACGCTGGGAAAATATCATTTGACTTATACGAATGGTAAATATTTATATCGTTAAAAAGAAAAAATCGATTATAAGAAAATAGATCGAAATTTGGTCCAGCTGATATCGATTACCGTCGAGTCGAGGAAATAGAAAATTTTTTTTAATCATCCGTTACGTAACAAGAAAACTTTTTTTCCTAAATTCCGCCACTGGGTATAATATACCCGGATAGATATATTATATCTGGCATACGGAAATGTTCAAAATAAATTTTGACTCTAAGAAATAATTTATTCTGTTCTCCCAAGGGGTCGTTGATACTTGTGTCGTAAGAATTCAAAATTTTAATGGAATTTTTATTTTTGAATTCTCGAGCTTTTCCCGCCCTCTTATGCTATTGGTCGAACCCTACTCCCATTGCAATAGGCATTACGCGGGATCCGTCTCCTACATTACCATCGGAACTGTCATCTGTATAAGCAAGCGAGTGTCAGGCAACACGTCGTGTTACTGTTATATTGTAATAAGGCTAAGAACGCCTGGTAGCTGTATAAGCGTGCACGATTGTGAAACGGCCGGTTAACACGGTGCATAGCGCGAGTTACAACGACCTTTAGAGAGACACGATTCCAGCATCTGTTCACGTGGCTGGTAAAAGGACATTTGTTCGTGAAAAAAAAAAAATTGCTAATTTTTATTATCCTAGTCATTTTTTTTCAATTTAACGTATTTTTTGCCGAAATTTCTGGACATGCACAATATTGTTCATCTTCTACAGACTATATGACATATACTTAGTACATGTGAATATACATATACAATGCCTGGATTCGTTTAACGCAATAACGAAGATACATTTTTGGGGGTCAAGCATCCTTAATTTCGATCAACCAAGTTGACAGATGTCAATCATTGACTCGTCATCTATCGTGTACGCTGCTAGGTCGTGCGTAATCGATACGGATAATTTTATATATTTAATTATCCGGAATACAGCCGATATGGCTTATCGTTGCTGTACGCGCTGTATTTCGCGCGCGCTGATAACAAAGCTTTATGGGGAACTTTAACGTGTGAATTTCGTGAAGTAAAATTTTTCGCTGGGAATCGTCCGATTAATGGAGGGGATACGGGATACGTATCATCTCGTGTAGTTATTCTAGGAATGGGGCAGCTGTCCTTTAGAAAAAGATTTCATCTTGTTCGGCCATGTGCCATGTTGGGTCAATGCTCAACAATGCACCTTCAGGTAAGCATCTCCGTGAGTATACTCGTCCTTGTCAGACCTTTCTCATCTTCCTCGTCATTCTTGAGGATCTTTGTCTCCCCACCCCTCTCTCTCTCTCTCTTTTTATTCTTCCTTTTTATCATCTCGTCTTATTTCTCGTGTCCTCTTCTCTCGTTATTGCTACTACGGGATATCGCCATGTTGGGTAATACCAGCGGGCAGATAGTGGCCCTGGGGAGTTTTATAGTAATTTTTTTTAACCTAGAAATTTTTTCCAGTAATTTTTTTTCACTGCATTTTTTCTTTGAGAAAATTGATTTTCGGGGGATTTGTATATTGGAAAAATTTTTTTGGTGTAGTTTTTTTTTTTTTTTTTTTTTTTTAAAGCTGCGAACGAAGCTCGAGACTTTGAGAATTAGGATAAAACGTCAAGTTTTCGTTTAGAGGCTTTGGGCTTATTTCTTCTACGTCCATCCACTCCCTTGTTTCCTGTCTCCCCTGTCCCTCTTTTTTTGTTTTTTTTTTTTTTTTTTTTTTTTTTTTTTCAAAGCTGCGAACGAAGCTCGAGACTTTGAGAATTAGGATAAAACGTCAAGTTTTCGTTTAGAGGCTTTGGGCTTATTTCTTCTACGTCCATCCACTCCCTTGTTTCCTGTCTCCCCTGTCCCTCGCGTCTGCTTTCTTCGTCTTCTTCGTTCAGTTTGTAATTCTCCATCTGCGCTCGGCGCTCTTTTCATGCTTTTACCAGCGGCTGAATCGAGAAGCTGTCAGCCCAGAATGGGGAAGTCGACGTCGACTCGAAGTCAAAGGAACAGGTGCGCGACGACCAGCATACCTGCCAGACGTCATTCTCTGCGGTTATGTGGTCTATTTTTTGTTTTCCCCCATGAAATCCTCCCGAGAGTTGCCAACCTCACGGAAAATTCCCTATGCGTCGTTGTCCCCATTACGAAGCACGTATTGCGGAAAAATGTGTATATATATTTTTCAAATTTCCCGCCACGCTCGACCGCTCGAATTCGCCTCCTCCTGGCACGGGTGTACACGTGGATCCAGGTAACTTGACGCGAGGATCCGTGACGCGATAAAGGGACGATGACGACTAGGAAGAAAGGCACAAGGGCTAATAATGGCCACGAGCCAAGAATAAACGTCACGTTTCGCGTGTCCGACTTGTTAGCTGTCCCGAGTTGGCGCGAAAGTACATTAAATCGCACTTAACCTCCCGCCGCCCTTGCTCAGAATAATTCCCTAGGTTCTCTCGTCTGGTGATTTTTTTTACATCCTTTTTCTTTCCTTTCCCTTTCTATCCCGTCTCCTCGCATCGCCTCCGACCGACCATTATTCAATTACGCGGTCAGCGTTCTACGACGACAAATCACAATCCCCATTCGCTTCGATGCTCCAAATCTGACGTGTGACGTCATCGAGACAAATTTTCATAACGACGTCGTTTAACCAGAGACAATAAATCGTTGATCCCGTTCGATCGCAATCCGTCAGCGCGTACTTGACTTCGAGTCTGCATGTCGTTACGGTAAGCAGTGTTTAGTTATATTTTCAAAAAAAAAAAAATCTTCGCACAGATACACTTTCGTAAATAATAAATTTTCCTAAATAGTCGATAAAAGTCTCGAACGAATGAAATATTAATTTTTTCTTCGTTTTAATCATATTTTGCATAATCATCGAGAACCACGGGGTCTGCGTTATCAAAAGCCATTTCGAGGTTATGTTTCTTCGCGAGATACTATGGACGCGCGGCCGAGCGAGCTCCCGATAAAGGACAGACTGACCATTCAAATACGTCGACGATAAATCAGTCTGTGAAATTACACAGGCAATCTTTTCTTTCTTTTTTTTCTTTTTTTTTTTTCTTTCTGTTATAAATTTTTTTTCACGTTGCTTCTCTCTCTCTCTCTTTTTTTAATGCGGTTCGGTCTTCAGTACAGCGCGACAATGTACAGTTTGCCTACGGGGACCAAAGGAGGGTCCAGCCTTATGCATTGCGACAAAGCATTCTCTACCCATATTCGTATCCTTGTCTGTCTAACTATCTGTCTATCTGTCTTTCCTCTCATTAGCTTGCTCAACGAGATTCACGCTGGTTTGTGGCACAAGAGACGGAGGGGTGGGAGGTGGCCGGGACGGGAGGGGAGGGAGGTTATCATTTTTCTTCTTACCGATTCCGAGATAAATTTTTATGCGCTTTAAGAAGCCGTTATCATTATTTTTTCTCTCCTTTTGAACTCCCCTGAGAATCTTTAAAGTCCCCGACCTACTTTTCTTATGTCTTTAAGATAATAAAAAATCAGTGGATACGACTTTGCCACTGGGCTGGGATTCGCGAAGTGCAGACTCGTTATCGTTTTTCGATGTTTTTTTTTTTTTTTTTTTTTTTTTTTTTTTTTTTTTTTTTTTTTTTTTTTTTTTTTTTTTTTTTTTTTCTTTTTTTTTTTTCTTTGGATTATGCCTAAAAAATTATGTCGCGCGACTGGCCTTGCGATAACAATGCGAAACGGCGCGATTTCCACTCGATAGTTTTCGACTGTTGACTCGGCGAGAACTCGAGTTCACTCTGCGGCTTCGTAACGTGTTTCCGACACGTTTCCAGCTGGTTAGGCACATCGAGATAAATGAGAAATTGTTTGGCGGTAGTTCGCAGATTCGTGACGTACGCGTACGTGCGGAAGTTTGTAAGCGCATTGAATTTTACAAAATTTTGTAATTTTGTAAATTTGACATTTTTTTTTTTTTCTTTTTTTTTCTTATTTATCGACAACGCTCAGCCACTTGGTTCGCGGACGAGTCTGCGTCGTTGTAAATACCAGCAGAAGGCGCGAGAGCTTTGGCAATTATTTCTTGCACAAATAAGGAGGCCTCTTGAATCGTCTGGTAACTTTGAGAATGTCTCCTTTTAAAGTGGCTGACCTTAAGTGTCTCTTAATTGGTCATTACCAAACGCGTATATACATCGTAGTGCGTGCGGCCCATTGTAATCGTTGCGTTAATTGAATTAATGAGATTTGATGCTAGGACGGAATTTTGAAAAAAAAAAAAAAAAAAAAATGATCAATCTGACTAAAATCTCTGTATCTCGTAAATTTAACAATTTTCCGGTAATTTGAAATTTTTTGGCATTTTTTTCCTTTCTTAACGATTTCTCTGCTCTCAGTAATTTCAGCGTAAAATCCCGTAATAGTCCAACCTTACCTCTCTATTCACTTGGAGAGACAGCTAAGCTGCTTATAATGTACCAACCTAGCCTAAATCCTCGAGAATATTAAATGGGGCTTTTACCTACGTAATCTTTCTTTTCTTACTCGAACCCCATTGAATCATCGCCTTATTGATTTTTAGTGGTGACTTTTTCAAAAAAAAAAAAAAAAAAAAAAAAAAAAAAAA
>NW_014333738.1:10246-18113 GCF_000341935.2 Cephus cinctus | reverse complement strand
TTTTTAAAAAAAAAAAAAAAAAAAAAAAAAAAAAAGTATTACCCATCCAATACACAACGTATTGTAACACAAGACACGACCTCGTTATCCGTATCTTTTACCTGGCCACTGTGCTTCGGTTTTGATTTCAATAATGGATATAAAGTATCGATGAAACTTGGACAAAGTTTTATTGCCATTCGATCGATAATAAATAATCGACTTTTTTTCTTCGTATTTATCGATCATTTTCAATATCCCGATATTCTTCGTTCAATGGTTCTAGAAATTTAAGATGTCATGGCGGACGTAACGAAGGATCGAATTTCGTTTTAGCTCGAATAATGAACTTTGACTGTATATTGAATTTACGAAGAAATGAAATATCGATTGATCGTATATCGATATCTCGATATTTTTTTCTTAATATGAGAAAACAAATTTTGGCACTGTTAAACCGTGTCATTTACCACCAAACGAATCATGCGTATTCGGAGTGGAGGGATTTTGAAAATTTTTTACCTTTTTCTTTTCTAAACAAAATATTGCCAACTTCATGTTTCGCAATTTCTTTATGCAAGGCAACGACATTCGTCGAGTCTCTTTGGATGCAATTAACGAATGCAACCAACTGAAGCGCAAACCGGCTGCACTCCGTTTGCAGGAACGGACGCTGGAGCCTGTATGCTCTAATTGACACGCTTAAACTTATTCGCGGTCGAATTTGCGACCAGTGACAATTTTTCGCAAGGTCCCAAAAAAGAGGGTCTAGGTAGATAAAAAAAAATTTTTTTCTTGTAACCTCGCGAAAATTTACCTTTGACACTCGGTCGTCATTAAATTTCGGCAATTTCATTTGCAACCCAGCGGAATCCACAATGTATAGAAATGAATTTCTATGGTAAATCCCTTAATGGATTAATTATGTGGTACGTGAATTGTGAATCGGAGTGCGAAAATTTATACACGTAACTGTATGTATATATATATATTTTTGCACGATCTGCGAAATTTCTCACGGAGCTCTTACGTCGCGGCTGTCGGATGCTGGAAAACAGGATTTCTCTCGGCGAAGGATATCTGTACCTTCGAATGACTAAGGGTATCGTTCAAGGATCTCTTCTTGTTGATACGGCAACTAAGGGCGTATTCGCACTGCGACCCTAAAGAGCGAAAGACAAAATTTTTGCAAATTGAATCGAACAACTTTGCATAAAAACACAAATTTATTGCTATAATATATTAATTATATACAACCTTTGAAAATCGACCCATATCAATTAACCGTACAAATCAGCAATTTATCCGACGATCCATTTTCAATTTCGCGATAACGAAAAAAAAAATTAATATCATCAACTTCAGCTTTGCAAACTTGCCGATTACCAGTGTCAGTATACTGTAATCCGATTCGCTGAATAATAAAAAAAATTTGGCGTTGGAAAAAAATCAATTTTTTTTTCCTCTCACACCCAGCCAAATTATACATTTCTATGGTAGCGATGACCGACCATGAAATTTTTCACCAACTAAAAAATTTTTTTTTCGTGTACAACAATATTTATCAAAATATCTCGGGGACTTGAAATTTTGTACGAACCTGTACTCGGGATACTATGTATGTACGGATTACACGTGCGTTCGTCAGAGGATTATCCGACTGAAGGATATTATCGTATCGTCTTTAACTACTTGGTCATTATCTGATTATACTTTGAACATATGTCTTTTTTCGTATCGACCCTAAGCCTCCGGTAGAAACACTTCCGTACGCAGTGCCGTTACTCGAGTCGTAATCGGTATAAAAAGAAAAATGCAAGGGTGGTAAATCGAGCGTATCTTGTATGAGATACTGCGGGACTTCCTCGTACGATTAAGGGATGTTATATTTGGATCACCCTATATATACTCTACACACGTGGGCGCGTGTGTGTAGGGTGTAAAAGATGAAGGAAAAACATATACCGAGTGCGTCAGTACTGGTTGATTCAAAAATGACACGACCCCGTCCACTTGGATAGATAACTTTTGTATCACCCTGTAGATAATTTTTTTTAGTATACCCGATGTATGGACAGAGCGAAAATATTGGAACTGCTCTATTTCTGCGATCCAGTCGACGTTATCAAAGGGACGTTACTTCTGAATCACCCTGTACTTCGGGTGGCAACACTTTTACCTAGAGAAATATACATGGAAGAATACACGGTAGGGTTGGTATACCTGAGGGATGGTTACTCCTGTTCTGTATGTTCCTTAACCCCCAACAGATTGTATATGAGGGTTGCGAATACCATCCCTCACGAAGCCGAAGTACGTAGGAGGAAAGTGTGGGTGGGATTTTGGAATTGATCCAAAAATATAATTATATGATTACTAATAAGATTACGTGTAATTTTTCAAAATTTACAATTTTTACGATTTGTAACTTTTCGTTTTCCGAAATTGATCATTCGAGCATCCCGCTGCACCCGATGTAACGTTTTATAAATTCAAATTTCCCGCCGCGCCCCGATTTCGCGATCATTTGCCAAAAATCAAAATCGAACGTGTCGCTCGCTATTTTACTCCCGAATACCAGCCACGTGTTCTCCGCACACGTTCACCAGTAGCGACGGCGACATAACCTAAATTACGTCTACGTCACGCATCCCCGATTTTCCGAACAATGCCAGATGCATACACGTAATTTTCGCACATGCGCCTCCGTTCGTCTCTCCTGACGCATCTGCACTGCGAATTCGACTCTCGACTGTGTCTAATGGTCGTAGGGAAATGCAGGTGGCCTTCGGGCCGCGACCGCAAACTGCTACATTAAGCAAAGTGCAGATCAAAGCGACCCGGGGACGCGAGATTGGGGGGTTCCGCCATTTTCTCAATATCCAATCTTCGATGCGATCTTTAATTAGATTTCGCGAAAGTATCTTCGCTGGTAATTGGCATGACGTTCCGTTACTTTGGATTAGGTTAGAAAGGACATTTGAACAGATTGCGAGCTATTAGACGCGAGGATAAGGCTACGTTGTCCCCCTATCGATTCACGTGTGTATCGCCCGTACACCATTAAGATAGGTTGGCAATAACCACCGATACCAGATATCAATGTCCCTAGACAGATATTACGATTAATATCGTGGCATTAGTCTGGCCGAAAACGTATCTCGTATGCGCCGTGTCAAATCTAGGGAATTTATCTTACCGATCTACAGTCAAATTCGTATGGACGACTGTCGGTAAACAGTAATATCCCTAGACGACCATATAGCTATACGATCCGTGGCATTGAAAGGTCACGAGGGCAAATGACGATCAGTCACTATTATCCCTAGATATTTGAATCACTTTTCACTACGTTCTAGGGATATTCTTTTAAACCCCTTTTACATTAGCCCAACGAGTATCTAATCGCAGACATACCCACGTTAAATTCCCTAGATTATTACCTAGAACCTATTAGGCTTGTTATCTCCACCATTTGAATTCTCCTTGCAAGTCCCTTATCTTTCGCAGCCAAACGCATTAACCGTTAATACCTAGAACTCGACTTCTAGGAACTTTTAGTATCGTTGATGCCGATCGAGCTGTCTCTCTTCGTTACGGTTGGTAAGACTTGCACGTGACCGGTGACGTCACTCTTGCGGAAAAGGAAGTCGCGTTAACTTTCTACCGGCTGTCCTAGGTCATTAATAAACTCGTGGACTTATGTCGCGGGCCAAATCTGCATTTGAATTTACCGCCAAGAAACTACCGATCGGTATATATACGTTGACTGTGTGTTCGAGTAGCAATCGGGAATTTCCTCTAGACACGCACGGTTTCCGAAAACCTTTTGAGAAATACGAAAGACGACCTGAATCCTTGTTTGAGGGTTAGGTTAACTCGGCCTAACCTAACCTAACCTCAGCCAGCCATAACACGAGCTTTTCCGCGTAAGATAAATCTATTCCGACTTTTGGCTCGCAACAATGCCATTAACGATCCTCCATTCAGTAAACGAATGTTCGTGGGACGTTCATTGTTGTCGCTGAGTTATTTAAGAGAACTCGACGCTGAATAATGCGAAGCTGGACGCTCGCGTGTTGCTTTTGTAATATTTTCCTTTGTTTTCGTTACGCCAATTGTAAGACTCGGGCATAATTGATTTTTGTATAATAATGAATATTTTCTTTGCTATCAAGCAACTTCACCTCCCTTGCAGTGAAATTCATTCGATACAAATATGACGGATGATTCGCGTGGATATGGTTGGGTTAGGTTAGATCGGGTGTTGGTTTACATGAAATTCCGAGTAATCGCGTTGCATTGACTCGTGCGAAATTTAACGTGTTAGACGTTTCCTGTGCTACGAATAAGAAAATCGAGAAGCGAAGTGTTAAAAAAAAAGATGGACTTTGACAGTAAATAATATATAATTTTCCTTTTATAAGCAAGGATCCAGTAGAGACTGTCCGAATAAATGTGTATAAAAAAAAATTGAAAACACGGATGAGTCTGATGAACGAGCATTAAATTTATCCAACGAAGTCAGAGAAAATATCTATGTATATGTATATTAAACCTCGCGTAGGTTGACAAAGTCGCCGCCATGCTGTCTGCCGTTGCTGGTTGCCTGCAGTATAGCTACTACCGATGCCAGGTCTCTTTCCCATCTGTTTGCTCTCTCTCTCTCTCTCTCTCGCCCCACGTTTATTTGCTCTTTTCTTCGTTCTTATTTATTCTACCCTTGGTTACCGACCGGGCTTACGCGACGCGACGTCTGTCTAGCAGTCGGCTTGGATGCGCTCGCAACGATATCTGCCGGAAACAAGAACGGTTGGGGAGTTTGAAATTGTTTTTTCTCCTTTTACTCAAACGGCCGTTACATTTGACTCTAGCAGTAGTCCAAGCTATAAATACCGTAAGGTAACAAGGTGTTCAACTGCACGGTCATTACTGTTACGTAAATCAACGTGTATTTTAATAACTTTATGTGTATTGTGAATATTTGAGGATCGAGAAAAAACGAACCGTTGGTGTTACCTACTGCGCAGTCACTCTGCGCAGAGTCTGGAATGTCGCTCGTCGGACGGGAAGCGAATTTCGTGGACGATTTATTCGACGTGGCTTAGACATTTTGGTCTGTATAATGTACATTGCTACGAGTCAATGGACGAATGAAGAAATAAACGAATGAACGAGCGACAGAATCGCGGGAACGTGTGTATATATATATATATATATGTGGACGGTAACGGACTCTATGCAAATGATCGGCAATGGTTGCGTAAAGCCAAAGACCATTGGCTGGGTTACATTATCTGATTGTGCTAAATTCGGTCTGCTGTTGGTAGCTATATCCAGGAAGTGACGTCACGGATGTCACACAGAACGACCAAACGCCAATTTACCTATCTTCATCTACTTGCCTCCGGGCTTTGATCTCGACCCAATTTTTCTTCTCTTTTTGCACTTCCGGAAATACACTAATAACCTGTAATGACCCTTTTTGTATTACGTGTATTGAATTATTTTTCGATATCATTTATTATCATATATCGCCGTATCACTTTGTATTATTAAATGCAGTAGGCATGAAATTTCAGCTGACCCTTCATGGTTATTTCTTCGCGGGCAATTATACCAATGGAAACTTAATGGAAGATGTTAATCAAATTTATTTTGATATTTCTATCGGTGGCTTTTACCTTGACTCGCGTTGCTGTTATTATTTTCGTTTAACGATATCGTTAATGCCTTTCGCGAATTGTAAGCTCATCGAAATTCGGCAACGTGGCTACTTTTCATAATGTATGGGAAATTATTGGGTATCAACGTTGCCTGGTGAAAAATGGGGTACAAACGACTCTTTCACTTAAAACTTTTTTGTCTTTTTTTTATTTTTCTTATCTTTTATTTTATTGTCTTGCTCTACCACTATTCAACGGGACTGGCCATCACTGCGTTTAACGAGCTTGGCTATTAAGTCATTACTCTTCTACTATGCTGCAAACCCATTCGGGGACATTTCAAATTTGTATAAAAAAATCTTACACGTCGAACGTTGGGAAAGAGGTTCGTAAATTAATTTGAATTTCCCGCCGCTTTTAATGACGCTGTGGCTAGTATATAAGGGTGAATTAAATTGGCAGGACTGTCCGATAAGATTGATTAACTATTACGAAGAGTCGGCAAGGTTGATTTAGGCTTGTGCTTTTTTTTTCGAAGTTTTAATAATTTGTTAATTAAGTAATTATTGATTTAATCAGCATTCATCAATTTTTTAATTTACGCCCCTCCATTTTTAGCAACCTTTAAATTTCACTGGGGTAGCTATCGTCGGTATCAGTGTTGTCATTTGAGATATTATCTAATTGAGTCATGATTTTTTTTTAATCATTAAGGCATCGTTCACACTGGAATTGTCTTTTTAATCGATTTCGCGATTACGTCGGATAAATTCGTCCCACGCAACTCCGGGCGAGCCACAGTTTCTATATTCACTTCCTCAGCACGCACGACCTACAGATCATCCTACGCTACCCAATTTATCATTATTCATTCACAGGGAGCGATGTGAACGCAGCCTCCATCATCCGTCGATCATCCTACACGCCTTGTGTTTACATATGTATATACATTACTTACTAAAGTCTCGGGACAGATGTGAATCCGGCCACAATTTTTCATCTGCTCTCGAACGTCATTCGTAACTCCACAATGGACCGACGAAGCTGGATGCTGCGTCCAAAGCCGAGATGCATCTCGACAGTATCTATTGAAAAAAAAAAAAAATGGAAAATGGGATATGAAAAAATTTTCACAATTCCACACGTATCCTGTTATTATAAAAATCAAATTTTGGTATTGAAAATTTTTTTTGCGAATTTTTTCAAAAACCTATATTTCCGTATATTTCGTCGAGACGAGTCCGAAGAAATTTTATCTCGCCAAGATCGATTATCGCCGATCACTCTGAATATCGTGACAGGACAATGCGACTGCGATATTTAAATGAGTGATTTTTTTTTATTGAATAAAAAAAATAGTTATTGTATGTAAAACAGTGAACGAGCCGATAGTCGATCGATCGCTGATTTTTTTTTTAACGATCTGACGTCAAGATCATCTCCTGATCATCTTCGAAAGATCTTCCTACGCGTATACCTGACTGCTTATTATTATTATTTGGCAGTAGGTACCATTTAACTTAGCAACCTACTCGTCATGGTGTCGAGACCAGGTTGGCAGGTTCACCCACGAAGGATGAACGAGAAGGAGAGTTTCCATTGAAATTCAAATGAGCCACATCCCTCTTTTTTTTTCAAACCCATGCATCGCCATCTTTGTTTATTTCTCTTTTTCGTCTCCGTCCCATTATCCCGGTCTGGTGGTTTTTTACTGTAATTTAATTACAGACATTGTTACGTGATAACCGTGCCGTGATAACGCGCAGGATAACCTCTTGGTATTACAATTATGGTTATTTGCATTTATAATAAAAAAATTTTTTTTTCATTAAATTACCTCTGTTACGCAAACTGATTGGCTCATGAGAATTTTTCATATTTTTTTTTTTTACAGTCATCGAGTATGATATGACAATCATCCGAAGTGTTCGCTAAGCTATCAAGAAATAATCAATAATGAAGAATCTGCAAGTTTTGGCGATCGTCTTGCTGTTGGGTGCCAATGCGAGGCGTCCCGACGGCGACGCCGCCACCGAGGACGTCTTTGGCGGTCAGCGTCGCGGCGCCCTCCACAAGCCAAATTACAACGGTCAGCAGGCTAACTCGCCTTATCTTCCTTATCAGCAGCCCAGAGAGAGGAAGCCCAATATCGTACTGATCCTTACGGACGATCAGGATGTGGAGTTGGGTGAGTTTTTTTTTTTTTTTTTTATTTTTTTAAC
>NW_014333738.1:0-10175 GCF_000341935.2 Cephus cinctus | reverse complement strand
TTTTTTTTTTTTTTTTTTAATATTTTGACTAACGTTTGGGTCTATTGATTTTTTTATCTCGTCTTATCGTGACGTAATCGAGTACTTTTGTCAGATAATTAAAATTTTCGATGACTGTGCTTTTTGAAATTACGTGTCTGTTGACGCCTTCGATGACGTCACTGCAGGAATCGTCATGACAATCGTACTAATAGCACGACGTTCTCAAATGACGTTTCACTAGACAACGAAGATTCGTTATCTGAAGATAATCTAACGAATTCAATTGAACGCTGCTGCAAGATAATTATAATGATTCGTTGAATTAAAAAAAAAAAAAGAATTCCCCGAATACGTTAATAACGACCCAATCGATGAAGCGCATATAAAACTGTGCGGCAGCCAGCGCTAACGAAGCAGCGAAAATCATTGGAGAAAGTTGAATTGCGCGTAACACTTGAAATAGTCTGAATATTCTATTTATAGGAATTCTGCCTACTCGGATCGACTATGCGCACGTAATTTTTCAACGTGCGTAAAATCCGACGTTGTGGACCGTCAAAAAAACATAGAAAAAAAAATTTAACCCCCATTGATTTTTTTCAGGCTCGCTGAACTTCATGCCGCGAACCCTCAGGCGCATCAGGGACGAAGGCGCCGAGCTGAGACACGCATACGTCACGACGCCGATGTGTTGCCCTAGCAGAAGTTCACTACTGACTGGCCGTTACGTTCACAATCACGAAGTCTTTACGAACAATGACAACTGCAGCAGTCCTCAGTGGCAACGGGATCACGAGCCTCATTCATTTGCCGCTTACCTGAGCAATGCCGGATATCGTACCGGTGAGTCTTGGATTTATTGTGTTGTGTCGTGTTATTAGTTCGATACGTGCAGTCCAGGGCGTTGCGTGCGATAAATAGGCGACGACAGCGACACCGATTGTCGGGCGGCATAACGCAAGACTAGCCTATAGGAGGAACGATGGACGCGAACCGGCCGGTCGGTGGCGCTTTTGAGAAAAGGCGGGGAAATTCAAATGTGCTATTCGAGTAGATGTGGAGTTGAGATTTCGACGTGGCTGGTATTATGTTTGTTTGCGGGACGGAAGAGACATCTGTTTACTGGAGCATGTCGAGATGCGTCACGTGAGATTTTTACTTTGTGTCGAAACCTTTTTTTTTTATTGGATCGCTTGAATACAACGAGCGACGTGAGAGAATTTTAGGTTAGAATGTACGAGAAGAGTATTTTTTTTTGTGAGGTGATTCATTTTTTATATGTTCGTTAGTGCATCTGTACTAATGTTTTCAGTGACGCAGGTATCTATGTAGAAGGTATGGAAGCGATCGGAGCGCTATTGGTGTAATTAACGTGATACAAAGAACTGGCGAAGGTTGAAGTTCTACGTAAGTTTAGTTCTGGGTCGTGCGTCAGTATAGGGAGAACGAAGTTATATTTATTTCGTATAAATTACGCCACTGCACTTGGGATCCATTATCGTTGGATTCTTAGGATCGAACAAAGATCGGTAGCCGACAGAGGACGTACAAATATTCTGAGCATACAGACGCTACGAGAATAAGGAACCTGAATGGCGAAAGAGGGGGTGGCCCTTACGTTTGTATACTTAGGCCGCCAGTGGGCCCAGGTTTCCATCGACCGTCTCTTGTGTATATAGGCTTTAGTAGCGACACTGGCGCCCTCTGACTGTTTTTCGTACCACTTCTCTCGTTCGCCATCTTTCTCTCCGCTGGTCACGCAGGACGTTCACCTCGGGCTTTGAAACGGAAAAATCACGCGTTACGTAACACTTGATAATTCACGTGAAAACTTTAAATCGCTCGGGTCTCTTGAATTTATTTCAAGGCCGTAACGAAGGAGCGCTACCGCCATCTATCGGCGGATTAGCTAGTCTCGTTCGAATGCCCGTCTATAAGGACTCGCAGATAGTTCTGTGACCGTACTTGGAAACTTTTTTAATGGCATTCGCACTGGCACATATTCCATTGGGAATAAAGCCATAAGGAAAGGAAGTAACGGGGTTCGTAAATGTTTTTTATTACTGTTTTATGACTGTTGTTAACATTTCAGCGGATTATTAAGATTCTACGAGTTTCGACTGTCGTTAACTGTTTCCATGGCTACTTCTTGATGGTCTATTTGAAAACACGACGTTTGCCTCTTAGTGCTACGGTGTAATAGCTATCGATCGAGAAACCGTTTAGCATCGAATATATCTGTATGGTATTGAGATCCACGTGTAGGAGTAACAAGGTTCTTTCATATTTAGTGACGGCTTACAACGTCCATGGATGATTATATATTTTTGACGATACCACCGACGGGTTCACAATGACGATTTTGTCGTTCTGTCACTTCCTCAATATAATCTCTCCAACGTTCTGTCACAACAGGCTAATGCTTCAGGATGAGAATTATGTTACTCGGGAACTTGTGTATAATAGGGGATTAGAGAAACATGGTGACTGCTGCTGACATCGAATTTAATATGTGATTTCAAGTTTCTGACGGATATCCATATACATATGTATGTCGTATGACAGTTCGACTTTCTTTATCTACAGCCGGAATCAGCTGTTCGGTGTCATGGCGGCGATACGATAGTCTACGGCAATTTTGATTTTTTCTATTGAATGACATTGAAATGTTATGTACGATCTAAAAAGTCAGATCCGAGTATGAGCGTGTGTATTATGCATGTGAAAATTTTTGAATCGATTTTTCCAAAATTGAGCACGTTTAAACGAAATTTTGTAAATATTACTAATTGGGCAATTGAAAAGTAACTAGGGACGAATGTTATTTTATTCTTGGTCGCCAATCTCGTTCCAAGAAGCTGGTTCAAAAAGTATGAATGAACGAGGGAATCCGATGGTGATGAGGAAAAAAGGGGGGCCCCTATTTAAGGCCCGTTCACATCGGCAAGGGCGCTGAGAACGTTCGCGAAGGGTGGGAACTGGTTTTCTTATCGTAGCGCAGTGTCCCTGACCAGAATACTATGGCGACCAGGCGACAAATTTTCTCGGCTATCTTCCCGAGAGGATCTTGTCACGCGCGCATACATTACTCGGGTCTCGGTAACCATTTAAGGGGGCGCTTAGGACTCCTTGTCTTGAAATTCTAATACCCCGGAAGGGTAAGGTTGGGCGAGCGCCTAGTTTCAGGCTGGCGCGGATGCCGTCTTAGGATGAGAATTTTACAAGGCAACTCTGCGGCGAAATGTATTATTTGGATTCGGCGAGTTGAAGGCGCGCTTAGGACGCTTCCGCGTTATTTATCCACGGGTAACCTTAAGGCGCTGTTAGAACCTTCGATCAATATTTTTTTTATTCGACCAACATTTTTTTGAGATTTCATTCTCCGATTAAAATTGAACCCCCCTACTTTTTTTTGGAAAATAAAAATAAAACAGTTTTTTAGGTTCGAGGGTAATTTTTTCCCAAAATTTCGGCTTTTTCACGAAAAACTCAATTTAGCAACCGGGGACAATTTTTTTTTTATCGGAAGTCATGGACGCGTCTTTAACGGACTTTTTCGATTTACGGAGCAGTTTCTCTCACGTGACGTGTACTCTGGCAATGATAAGGCCACACACAGAGGCAGATCTTAGCTGGGATAAATCGAGAACACGAGATGCTTCGAAATTTTTCCAACATACAGATACACGTGATTCGAAATTTTTGAAAAAATTATAAAATTTCATTAATCTTACAAACCCCGCTCGTCGTCCAAATTCAAAAAGTCATAATCAAAAAAAAAAAATAAAATGTAACCTATAAACTGCAAAACGTAAATACCAGTAATTAATTCATTATCCCATCAGAAGTCACTAATCATCATACCAGTCACATTAATTTACGACCTATCATAATTGTCGCTCGATTAACGAAGTACGAGAATCCGACAGAGGACAAAAGGGAAAAATAAAATTGCAAAAAAACAGAAGGAAATCTTAAGCCCGTTATCAAGGATGCAATTATTGAGCGATTTCAAATTAGCATACTCCAGAGCGAGACACGTGTCTAATTGCACCGTGTATGCCGACTAATTATCGGTCAAATCGTTGGATCGAATTAATTGGAATCGAAGCGTATCAATTTGGTCGGTCACTTTTATTACCGCCCTCTCGACTCGACGGGCATCGAATCGAAGCGAGACGAAGGGAGAGAAAACGAAAAAGAAAAAAAGGAGAATGAACTTCGCAAATAAAATCCGACGGACAAGATGACCGATAATAATGTTCAAGATGGCTGCCGTTGGATATCTTAATCGAATATCTGATATCTTAATGAAATTCTACGAAAGTCTCGTCACCTGTATCGCCTGCTCGAAAAAGTCTTTAAACGACAGATGCATATAGCAATGCAATTCCTTGGGTTAATCTATAGGGTCGACGTTGAAAAAAAAATTTCTCGTCTCGTTTATTTATTTTTTTATCCCCGCTGCAACGCTGCAGTTCAGCACAGAATGCACCGTAGCACAAACCATTGGCAATTTAGTGCATTTACAAGAATGGCTTTGGCTACAGTGCATTTCAAAGTATGACGAATGCCAATGGGTATTGCATACAGAGAAAAATATATATGTACTGAAAAAAAAAAAAAATACATAAATTCGTAACACTAAGACGGGCCGGGTATTGGGAATACAGGAATTACTTATTTTTTCTCTCTACCCTAGAGGTTAGGTTAGGCTGGGGGGTAATGCACTCAGGCCGTGAATATTGTACGGCGTCTATAGTGAAGTGCAGTACATTTCCACGTTGTCGATCAACTATATTTATTTATTTAATCCATTTTTCTTCTATACTTACAGGATATTTCAAAGTTTAACGAACATCAATTTTTGTCAATTTTAATATTTGCCATATTCATTGACGTTTTTATGATATTTTGTTTTTATCCAACGAGTATGACGAAACTGTAACGACCTGTAGCAGAGGATATCTGCTAGGTAATATTATACATATATATAACCTTATCCTGAACTTTGTACATTTTTCATTCTTATGGTTATAAGGGGTACCTAACCTGACCTGTAGTAGCAGGTCGTTTCAAAAGACGACCAATGTCGATTACACGTTCTTTAAGGACGATATACGTGAAAGAGAAACATATTTCGTTCGTAATAAATTATCGTGACGTTTAATACATTCCTTTCTTAGCGATAATAGCGCTCATAAATACAGCCTTAAGGAAGCCAAGTCGTGGCTGCGCGAAGAACGTTGTTTTAAGCGTCTCAGTCAAAATATTATAAATCGACCTGTACAACAAAGCTCGATTGTTGGCAATGTAAAAACATTCAGGCGCCCTTAATGATTTACCGTAGGTAACGAATTAGGCCTGTAGCCACGTGAGCGCTTATGATGTTTTGAAAATGGCAGGTGACGTTACCGTCGGTTTGAGGTTAGGTTGGATCAGATTAGATTAGATTAGATTAGGGTTAGATTGCGTACAGGGAATTTCCGGTTTGTGATTGTAATAGGTTTAACAAGGATGTTATTGTTGTCGTTTTGAAAAAAAAAAGTGTCGTTACTCCGACCCAACCTAATCTGTCCTGACCTAACCTACATTCAGTCAAGTTAACCTACAAAAATGACAGTCCATGCGCTTACTCGCTTAGGGCATCATTGGATAGGACTACACCGTGACTTTAGTCATCGTGTCCCATGACCCGTGGAAAATAAATGACCTTGCTGATCCTTATCTCTAGCCAATCTCAACTGTCATGACTGTCTTGATAACTGAGTCCGATTGATTTTACCGACCGAGGCTCGTGTGTGCACGTACGCGATATGGAGATAATTCAATTTGTTATTTATAGTCGACCCGGTATATCTTAACTATTTTTAGGAACGCGCTATATAAGTGCCCAGATGCATTAAGACCATGTGCCAAGGGACTCGTGCCAACTACCCAAAACAAAATTTTTTCTAGAATGAAGTCGGAGCGGGGGGAGGGGGGAGGTGATTATTTAGGTATTTTTGGTATGTACAGGAATAAAATTTGAAAATTTTTTTTCGTAAATTTGTTTACGTGGGATTTTTTTTTGTAGGAAATTTGACAATTTTTCTGTTTTCTTTTTTTTTTTGTAAGGATGCTTTTGAAGCATACAGATCCATTGAACATTTGCAGGGCCTTTTACAGGCTCTGGGAGAACTTCAGACTGCAGACTATAGACTTTGCGCCCGCGCCCTTTTTTTTGTTCCCTTTCACCCTTTCACTCCTTTACACGTTTACACTTTCACCCCTTTCATGTACCGCGAGTGCTTGAATAAAAAAAGAGGCCTCTTGGTGATTTTCGCGGCTCAACTCCGGCTGTTTTGAAAGAGTGGAATTAATTATCGAGTAATATCGCGACTGTGGACGAATTTTGAAAATATTTTTGAAATTTTCCCAAAACTTTATCGACTTTACGTGCATGGATTCGGCCGAACAGAAGTCTGGGATTGCAGCTCCATTCCTTATGTGTTTGACCTAAAATCCTCTTGACTTGCTATATAAACTACGTTCGACCCGACTGGAGCCAGTCGTGTGGAGCCGCCATTATAAACAGATTACGTAGCAGAAAGTTGAAAATGACATCGAAGACAGGACGCCGATGATGATGTAAGAAATTCGGAGAATCGTGATACTGCACATGTATTATCTGTCATATTGACTATTGTGATTCGATAAATTTTTTTTATATCGATTTCGTACAATTTTTGTCATTACGATGAATAAGACTTTTTTTTTCTCAATAACAGTTACAATGTATTATCCCCGATCGATAATCGATAATATCGAATAATCCAGATTTTCCAGTATTCATCGATCTCGATCATCCGTCATTGAAATTGCATATCTCCATCTTTTGCATTGACCTATATTTTCCTGCTATTCCATCCGCACTCCTCTTGTTCCATTTTTTTTTGGACTTTTATAGGTATATATTTTTTTTTTCATGCAGCATCCGACTGGCGCCAGGATATCACGTGGCAGTCTCGTCCTTCCTTTTTGCTCGTGGCGGCTTTGTCGGCGGTGAACATTTCTTCTCTCCTTCCTTCGTAAACGTTCGCCGTCACTTGGACATTTCGTTATTTTCATTTTAATTACACGTGCCTCCCTTGTTTACCCCTTTTTCACCGTAATCACACGAGTGCAACAGGTACATCCGAAATATTTCGTACGATGCGTGAATAATTTTGAAAAAAAAATATATATACATCTATCATACCAAAATTCTTAGCCGGTCATTTATTAATTATGCAAGTAAGTCGAGGAATTCAAAATGCAAGGGTTTCTCGTATACTTTCCTCGTCGGCCTTCGGAAAGCCAAAAAAGATATTAAGAACAGGTAAGGTTAGTGGGACGAAGAGACGCGCCACTGGTGGCCTCTAACGTGCGTCCTTTGAATTAATTATTTGATGGGCCAACAGCATATGAATTATTCAAGGTGGGGAGGGTTACGAAGATTTATCTCAATAAGGGATATATTCACGGGTGCCTTTATAAAAATAACGTAAAACTCAAAAATGAAATTAATTTTGGATTTATCGATTACTAAGAAAAAAATTTTGATTTGGTCGTTGGTATTCGAATAAAAAATTTTCATCAGTGGCCATTTTCAATGGTATTGTTTTATCGGCAAATAATAATAATAAAGGCAGAGTCGTAAATGGACCCTTTTTTTTTTGGTTTCAGGCTACTTTGGCAAGTATCTGAACAAATACAATGGCTCGTATATACCACCGGGATGGAGGGAGTGGGGTGGCCTCATAATGAATTCACGCTACTACAACTACAGCGTTAACATGAACGGCAAGAAGATCAAGCACGGCTTTGAATACGGCAAGGATTATTATCCCGATTTGATAGCCAACGACAGCGTTGCCTTTTTGCGGCAGAGCAAGCACAACTTTGCACGTAAACCGGTGATGCTCGTTGCCAGCTTCCCGGCGCCGCATGGACCGGAAGATTCGGCGCCGCAATTTTCCCACCTCTTCTTCAACGTCACGACTCACCAGTAAGTACATGCAAGATCAAATGCACTGGTAATTAAAAAAAAATTTGGTAGGAAAAAATTTTTTGAAATAGATAAAAAGATTTTAGGAAATTTCACATTTTTCAGAATTTCCTTCAAATATTCAGGTTCGCGCGTTCTTTTGCCGAGTCTACGAGACAGAAGGTTCGACCAAGCCGTTTTAGCTGGGAGATAGGAAACTTACGCGGATTAATTGTCGACCGGTGGATAATAGTAAAAAAATAGATGCAGTTTGGCGTTGATGAGAAAAGAGAATGAAATAAAGACAAAGACAAAGAATAGAGCGGAGACGCTTTGTGAATGTCGGAGTTGGCCGTCGGTTCTTTGTTGTTGTTGTTGTTGTTGTTGTCTGTCGACAACGTAACACGCGAGACGAGTACTACGTGAGTCAGTGGGCATGAAAAGGGACTAGACTGAAGTGCTGCTATAGTATTTTGCGTTGGAGGCTAAAATATTTTGTTCACTGCCAGAGTCAGTCAAGACACTATTGGCTCTTAGGAGTCTGTCTCTATTGTTTTTTTTTCCTGGAACGATTAGATTCCCGAATGGTGTTTTATAAAATGTACATTCGAAGGGTGACTAACTTCGCGCGTATTCGTAAAATTGTTTGTGTTCGGGAAACTGATGTTTTTTTTTTTTTTACGAAAAAATAACCTTGCGGAGAGTATGGTATTTATGTTATTTTTTTTTAACATATGGGGTATCGGTATGCAGGACTTTTCTTGACTTTGAAAAAATATTTATAGAAGCCAGCTAGAACGTATTCGTGAAATATTATGACGGCCCTGACTTCTTGTACCATTTAGTTTTGACTTTTAGAAAAAGAAACAGAATGTATCTTCTCTCAAGATTCGATCGCTTCGATGCTTTTAATGTGCTGCGACCAAGCTCCTCTATGCTGTTTTTGTAATTACACGAAATTTTTGGAATATTTCAGTTGGAACATTTATCGATGAAAATTTGTACTAAAATTTTTCAAATTTTCATTATGGCTTTGTACATAATAATTAATAACGTCACGAGGTGCTTATTCGAGCAATTAATAGAATACTGAAATTTTGGTAAATTGTGGGAATACAGTTTTTTTAGCTATAGTACATTCGTCATATCTCGTGGAACATGGGACAGCGAGGGTTGGTGATATTGGAGAGGGGAGTAGCGTGATTCATTGAATTTTCATGAAAAGACTAATGGAGTATAGTAGTATAGAGTATTCATACGGTGGTTAATTACCGGTTCAGGGAATTAATTAATTTTCATTTAAACGGCCGTTTAATCCATAATGAATTTTTTTTTTTTTTTGATGAAATTTTTGTATCAGATTTTATAGTAAATTCGATAAAATTATATTCACGTGACGTTTTAATAATAATGGTATGGTATATGTTGTATGATAAATTAATATTTTCGAGATTGTATAGTATGCAATTTTTTTTTTGGAAATTTTTTATGGAACGTTTTCATTCGTACCTTCTCAGCTTTCTGGTGAATAGCCAATGCTTAAGAAGTAGAGTGCTAGACGCTATTGTTGGGTGAGAAATTTAATTTTCTCGCGCACTCACTTTGCCATTTCAGAGAAGTAGAGAGAGAGAGAGAGAGAGAGAGAGAGAGAGAGAGAGAGAGAGAGAAGAGTAGTAGGTATTCTCCGCAATTTCTGTTGTCTAATATTTTCTGAAAAGCTTCGCAGGTCTATCTTGAAATTAAAGTTCGCAACGAAGGATTTCTGAAAACGTCAGAGAAATAGTAAAAAAAAGAAAATTTAGCTTTTACCCAAATTAAATTTTCGACTAGTTTTCCTCGCTGCGTTACCGTAGAAACATTTTTGTGAGATATATATTGACGTCAATTATATATATTGAAAGATAAGACAACAAGCAGTTCGTATATTATTGCGTATGCTGCAAAAAATGAAAAATAGATTTTGAAAAAATTCTATTGTTAAAATTAAATCGACCACACGTGACTATTTGTTTATCTGTTATTCGTTTTTATTGTGTTTTTATATAGCTCGAAGTCTCTAGCCGCAAGCATGAGATATCGAGGAATGCCACGAGATAATTTGAAAAAGTCTGCGTGCCGCTGAGTTCCAAAATTAAACGGGGGACCCATTGTGTCGAGATTCCGAAATGACGTGAAAAAAAAAAAA